>NW_015506348.1:56418-68918 GCF_001515645.1 Sinocyclocheilus grahami | reverse complement strand
CACCATGCTGTATTGTTTGGCAAAACCTTTCTTTGGCGGGGACCTTGAAAGTAAAAATAGTTCTTTATTATTTAATCATGTTTCTTTTTGTTGTTTTTTAAGTCTAGGGTTAGTCTGTAGTCATAATTAGTTATATATAAAAACATTAAAAGTATTTTCTCTCTTAGATAAATGTGTGTGTGTGTGTGTGTGTGTGTAAGTGAACTAATTAAATGTCTGTTGTTAGCATAGCAAATGGTGCAATAAATTTAAATTGCTTGGAACAATGCAATTTGTCTGAAATCCGGATCTCCCCGTCCTGCTTTAAATTTGCCTGAGAGAGCCGTTTAGGCTGGTTTGGTGTAATTATGCAGCGATCGAAGCGTCCGTGCCTCTGTCTGTCAGTCTGAGCGAGCGTTCGGTAGGTGGGTTAGCAGTGGCTGGGTGGCAGAGTGAGCGTGCGGGGCCTCCCTGGCTGGCGCCTGAAATTTTACCTTCCTATTCATCAGGCTGGTGTATTAATAATAACAGCACATCTGGAGTCACTTACTGTCTACAGTTAACCCTTTACAGAGACGCTGTGCTCCTCTTCTCCTCTCTTTCTCACTCTTCTAGTACTCTGTACTTCTATGGCAGACATACCGCTACAATAGAGTTTTTAATGCTGTGGTTTCTCATGTCAACACGACAAAAGCAGTACAGTACAGTAAACATCAAACCATCATGGTATTTAAATGGTTTTTTTAGATGCTACTTTACCAAAATCACTTATTACAGCATGTAAATTATGTTGGCGTACTACGTTACCTGGGGAATTCCTAACATTTTTAGGTCTGACAATCCAGAAAAACACAATTACAGAAACATTGAACTGCTATGAGACATCTTATAACATAATTACTGTATATACTGTCTGTGTTGCTTATACTATAAATATATAGTGTGTATTGAATTACATTTATTATATAAATATAAAAACAACAAATGTAGAAATATAGAAATAAATATATAAATATTTAAAAATGTATTTTGTTTAATTTTGCTTGTTTATATTTATTGCTTTAGAGAATATATATATATATAAATATGCAAATTTAGTACATTACGTAAAACTCAAACGTTTACATAGATGTCTTACATCTATAAATTAAATAAATAAAAATAAAATCATTATTGCCTATAACACAGAAATGGTGTTAAATGGCACTAAAAGTGGTTCATTGGCTTGTAATCATAGGGGAACCACTCTAAGTGCTATATAGCACCAATCTTTAAAGGCGCTATACAGTACTTTTGTCAAATGGTGCTATGTAGAACCCTTAGAGGAACCCCATTCTCCTCCTTAGATTTTTGCTATGAATGGGAATTTACTTCACTTTTATGCTTTTCTGAGGTCAAAAAGTTTTGTGTGTGGGCCCTGGAATATTTCCTTATAGGGGGCCTTGGGGGCAAAAAGGTTGAGAACCACATTATCTTCAGGAAATACATTGTATTTTAATGTCATTTTTTATCCTATCCTCAACTGAACTAAGAGACTAAGAGAGAGTTAGAGAACATTTAAAGAACTATACAGGGGCTTAACGGGTTCTTTGTATGGGAGTTGTGCTATATAGCACTTCAGTCACCCTAAAGAACCGCTGAAGAGCCATACTGGACTTAACGGGTTCTTTATACGGTAGCGGTGCTATATTGGCCATTCTACAGAATTGGTCCAAAGTCAGAGTTAAAAACATCTTGAAAAAAATGTATTTTTCCAAAAAATGTGTATGTATGTAAATTGTATAATATCCAAGGTACACATTTCTAGTAATTGTGCAGTTAATTCTCATATTGTATTTTCAGAAAGTTTTGGAATATTTGTCCTCTCTCCAAATTTGTCACTACCAAAACACAGAAATAATATTGTACTTATAATTTAATTAGAAGGGTTATATTGACCTATTATGATTTTGTTTACATCTACATTGTAAATATAAATTTTTTGCTATTTTATTAAATTTTTTCTCAGAGGTAAATCAATAACAATGACATTTTTAACAATATTTCAAGTGTAATTTATGTGATTTGTTGTATTTTGAATCCAATCTTTCTTTTTAAACGGCAAAAAGTTGATCATACTGATTTCAAAGTTAAGGATTCATTAGTTTGAATATATATTGAACTAAAAACTATCATAACATCTTAGTTGATAATTCAGTATGCTTTATTTTTGGCAAAACATCCCATGTTTCGGTTGTGACTGCACATTTTCGGTAGTGACAGTAATGCTTTGGTAGCGACCACAGCACATTACAGAATTTTAACTTGCATACTAAAACATACTAAAATACTAAAAAACTGCATAACTGTACTAACATTTTGTTTATTTCCCTCAAATATGAGGATTATGTGTTCCCTTTTGTCATGATGACATGTTTCGGTCGTGACAATTTTATGGGATAACACCCAAAAAAAACACAAAGATGTCACTACCGAAACTCCACCAAATGTTTCAGTAGTGACCATTTTAGATACTTTTGAACTTATCTCAAAGATGCTAATCAGCACATGGTTAGCTAGCACAGTTCTGAACAGTTGTACACACATGAAAATTAAATGATATGGAATAACTCCCAAAAAAAGTGTGCTTAATTGCAGAAACAAAGGTGTTCGGTAGTGACGTTCCTTAGAGTTACACACAGATTTTTCAGACTTTTGAACACATTTATCTCAAAATGATGGGGTCGATCTACTCGCCCTGTAGCTGTGAGAGAGAGGGACACACAAATATTTCCCCATCATAAATGTAGGGCAGTAGTTAATTTCAGTCTCAGCCAATGGACTAAAACATGCACTAGTTTCGGTAGTGACATGGAAAATGCGGGACATATTTTGTAACATGAAGTTTCATAAAAATTAATTAAACGTTTTCATAAGTTGAAATTTAGGGGTTAGGGTTCGGGACAGCCACCTCCCAATTGAAAGTACCCAATAAATAATGATTTTATATATATTAAGCTTACTAATATTTTAAATATTATTGTGGGTTTCAATAGAGAATATAAGGATCTTAGTAAACATCTAAGATTTGAATACTTACATGCTTCATAAATGGGTTTTTTGGTTGTGGGACAACAGTTTGCACCAAATCTGTAGAATGGCCCATATATATATATATATATATATATATATATTATTTGACACTAATTCCATTAACTGGCAGGGTTCAAGCTTTATTGCTTGTTTACCAAAGAAATTCAGATTCTTTTGCAGTTTTTCTTTATAACGAGTCTTCAAAAGCAAAGCTTTGACCACATACGCATTGCTTCACAATGGCCAGATGTACAACAAGTGCAGGAAATGTGGATTTGTGGAATGTGGATGTTGTTTGTTTATGCAGGCAGATAATCAGATGTCTCTCTTTTGGAAATAATAGATAAAAGGGTCCCTATATATATATATATATATATATATATATATATATATATATATATATATATATATATATATATATATATATATATATATATGAAGATGGTCAGTTGAGAAGATGAACAGTTTGGGGATTGAGAAACAGACATTTGATGTGTTTTTATTTCATGTTAATTGCATATAGATGATAGCTTATCTGGGATTTGTGCCTCAAAGTCACAGGACATGGCGTGTAGTTTATTTATGGAAAGTGCTGACTGTCTCAAGTCTTTTATACAGGTGATGGAAAGGGGGAACCCGGAGTCTGCGGGGGGATCTTCACGGGCCAAACGTTGGCTCAGCATTGGCCGCCCCGTCTGGCCGTGTACCTGCAGCGGGGCAGGTGACAGAGATCTGCGTCATACCAAAGTGACAGGCACGGCCTCATTACCGCATTGACTCACACAGCTGCGGCGTTGTTAGCCAGCAGAAAACACACACATGCACATGTACAGACAGTGGTCATCACTCATCCACGCTGCAGTCAACACCAATGATGTCATCAACAGGCGCCGGGCCAGACGCGCGCTAACTATATTTAGTGCAGAAGTACCTGTATAAAGAGCCTTATTTAGCTTTTTGCATCGGGAGAGAGAGAGAGAGACGGAGAGTGGCTTCTGTTTTTCCGAAGCTTTGCCTCCCACTGAGAAACACATACATAAATACATAAACAAATAGCATACGTCTGCATAATATATTTATATACATGCATGTATTAGAAAAGGACACGTCAGCCTTGCGAAAACACGCTTGACAAACAAGTCATTATGGTGCTAATTATTTTCTAAGAAAAACAAGTGTGGAGAAATTACGGCGTGTGTTTTCGTAAGCCAGCGCTACTGGGGAATTTCGCTGCGAAAATAAATAGCACTAATTGAATAAACGAAGGCCGGTGTAAAATGTCTTACATAGTGGATTCTGGACAGCGTTTACAAACATCAGGCCGTAGATTAAGCTCTGCATTTAATCTGGCTGTATTATAAACCGTGGAGAAAAATCTGCTGGTGACTGACGGGTTAGTGAGCTGATCAGTCTGCTGTCTACATAGGGAAGGACCTTCTTAGGCAGCATCACTAAGAAAATCTCAAAAGTGATTGAATTTAATGACGCTTAACTATTATACTTAACTAAAATAAAAACTAAAGCCATAAAAAATTACTTATAGATGTTAACTGAAAGAAACTAAATGTTAACTTCATGGAAGTGAAGTGGATGCCCCTGAACTTGGGGGGATGCCGGGCGAACTGAATCGCATAGTCGAGACTGATGGTCTGCAGGAGCCAGCGAGACGGACTGGAGAGCTCTAGCCAGGCCCCCAGATACCGCACAAGTGGCACCAACAGAACCGCCGACGCACCCGCAGTGGGGCAGCGAAGTGTAACGCAGGGACCCGGCCCGGGCGTCTCGTAGCCGGTCCGAAGCGGGGTCTGAGTGCGTGCAACACCTACCTGCGTTCAGGCAGAGGGTGCGTGAGTAGTACATTTTACAGCACGCTCACTGGCAAAAGAGGAGGGTGAGTGTGACCCGGGATTGCCACAATTCCCCATCCCCTCTGGGGACTCAGAGATAGAAGAAACTGCTCTTTTATCAAGGTTTTTGGGTACCACAGACTGTGAATTCAGTGGCGGGAAAAAACGAAACAAAAGATTCTCCGCCCGGCCCTCCTCCGGGTGATGGAGTTTTGCGTTCACCGGAATGAGGGTTACATACGTTTCAGCCATTCTTGGGTACAATGAAGTAAGGACTGTAGAACCCCGTCTTCATATCGGCTGGAGGGACCGGCTCTATCGCGTCCTTCGCCAGACTGCGATTTCTGCACGCAAGACAGGGGCATCGGCAACCCTCACGGAAGTGAAGTGGATGCCCCTGAACTTGGGGGGATGCCGGGCGAACTGAATCGCATAGTCGAGACTGATGGTCTGCAGGAGCCAGCGAGACGGACTGGAGAGCTCTAGCCAGGCCCCCAGATACCGCACAAGTGGCACCAACAGAACCGCCGACGCACCCGCAGTGGGGCAGCAAAGTGTAACGCAGGGACCCGGCCCGGGCATCTCGTAGCCGGTCCGAAGCGGGGTCTGAGTGCGTGCAACACCTACCTGCGTTCAGGCAGAGGGTGCGTTAATAGTACATTTTACAGCACTCTCGAACCACCCACTGCTGCTCACTGGCAAAAGAGGAGGGTGAGTGTGACCCGGGATTGCCACAATTCCCCATCCCCTCTGGGGACTCAGAGATAGAGGAAACTGCTCTTTTATCAAGGTTTTGCGTACCACTGACTGTGAAGTCTGTGGCGGGAAAAAACAAAACAAAAGATTCTCCGCCCGGCCCTCCTCCGGGGGATGGAGTTTTGCGTTCACCATCTCCAGAAGAGCAGACTTCTCCATCTCTGGGTCGCCCATCTCAGGGCCTCTTGCTCCTCCGCTTGCCGCCGGGTTTGGTGGGGGCCTGGACGGGCGGGGCGGCTGCCCTGCGACCGGCTCCACGGTGCTGCTTTGCAGGAGGCCGCTGCTTTGCTGCGCGGGAGCGGGGGTGGCAGCAGGGGGCCCCCCTCGGTGACGAGCAGACTGAGGCACTGCCGCCGGTGACCGGGTGGAGGCAGCAGCTTCACGCCAGGGCGAAGTTCTCCACCGCATTGCTGAAAAGGCCGGTCTGAGACATGGGGGCGTTTAAGAACCGAGACTTGTTGGTCTCCCTCATGTCGGCCAGACACAGCCAGAGATGGCACTACTGTACCACCAGAGTGGATATCTCACGGCCCAGAGACCGTGCAGTGACCATCGTTGCCTGATGAACCTGCAACAACGCCATGGCGTGTAAGGCAGAAGCAGCTTCCCCACAAGCCGCATAGGCACTGCTGATCAGGGCAGACGAGTGCCTACAGGCCCGAGAGGGGAGCAACGATGGATAGAGGACTCATATTTTACCTGGAAGCAACGATTTTGAAGTTAAAAATGCGTTAATGATGAATTTGTTTCTTACAAACACCTAGCTTTTCTCTTCACAAGACATTAAATGATGGACTGGAGTGGTGTGGATTACTTGTGGATTATTGTGATGTTTTTATCAGCTGTTTGGACTCTCATTCTGATTGCACCCATTCACTGCAGAGGATCCACTGGTGAGCAAGTGATGTAACGCTACATTTCTATAAATCTGATCAACAAACTAATCTACATCTTGGACGTTACGGGATGCTGTCACAAGCGTTCCCGTAGAGTTTAAATTAAGTTCTTCACCCTGCAGGTCTGGACTGCCGTTCGTCCTCTGAGCCCCTCGTCTTCATCTATCTCAGTACGAGTGCCTCTCGCTTCATTAAACACGCACAGTGCATCGACACATGCGGCCACCATCCATCAAACCGCGCTCTGTTTATGTTTCAGAGCTAAGAAAGACCTATTTAACAGCGAGCAGGTTGCATCAGTGCGTGTGTGTGTGTGTGTGTGTGTGTGTGTGTGTATACGGGAGCATGAGCTGTGTGATTCACCTGTCAGAATGTCCCGTCAGGAGATTTCTGCTCTCACATGAACTGAAAGGCACATTGATGGCGTGGCGGACAGAAATAACTGCTGATGTCATGTGTTTTGGGATGGAGAAACTGTTAGAGTCAGAAACATACGGACATTATTCAATCCCTGGCAGCTCGACCACTGCTCAGATATTAGTCTGATACCAGCGTTAGTCTCTTGACAATCGGCGTAAAGTCCAGTCAACACTGCAGCCAGGAACCGCTCACTTAGACTGACACGTGAAGCGACCAATCGTGGTGTATTTTTAGAGGCAGGTGATTTAAAGATGCTTCATTAATAGAACAATGTGCAACAAAATGATAAGCTTGTACAGATAACACAGAGGACATTGATTGATTGATTTATTATTCATCTGCTATTTGAATAATTGTTCACACAGCTATTTTTACGCGCTGTATGTCGCTGGATTCATTTGTAATTTGCGCAAGAAACATTTAAGTGATTCATTTTCTGGACAGTTCATTTGACAGTAAAGACATTCATAATGTTATGAAAGATTTCTATTTCAAATAAATGCTGTTCTTTAGAATGATTGCATTCTAATATGCAAATCAGCATATTAGACTGATTTCTGAAGGATCGTGTGACACTGAAGACTGGAGTAATGATGCTGAAAATTCAGCTTTGATCACAGGAATAAATTACACTTTACAATATATTCACATAGAAAACTGTTATTTTAAATGGTAATAATATTTCACAATATTACTGCATTTTAATTTATTTTTGATCAAATAAATGCAGCTTTGGTGAGCAGAAGAGACTTCTTTTAAAAACATTTAAAAAATATTACCAACCCCAAAGTTTGAATGGTAGTGTATTATATATAATCTAGTTAAATGCTGATGTTTATACCCTGTTTTCATTTTAGTTTTATAAATTATGGTGTTTTTTTAAAACTGATATTTATTGTTGGTATCAAATGTTGTTCATGCAGCTCCTTAAATATCTTCTAAAAATCCAAGGGCATGAACAAACTTTTTGGATGAACTACATCAGCCAGTTCTTTCTCAAAAATGCTAATTTTGCCTCTTGCAAACACAATTTTTATTTTACGTCAGACTGACTTTTGAAATTATATGAAGTCACTCAATCGAATTGAAAGGGTTTGGTTTTCACCAGACATTTTGTGCTTTTGTGCGACAAGGCTGAGATGATATTAAAACCAGCAGCACTGACGACTGATTCCAGTATTTTCCATTGCATATAGACTCATAGTACTGCAGCGTTTGTACACATGAGAAAGCAGCACACAGTAGATGTTAAACACGCTGTTCTCTCTTTCTAATAATGGCCTGAGAAACAGCCTTTAAATGCTGTAATGCCTCCACAGCATGTACAGATTTAAAGTGTGATTTGGTTAATTAGCTTGTTTTGACACAGTGTGTTTAAATGAGAGTTTATAGGCAGAGAGAGGATTGCTGTGTGCGAACGCTGCTGTCTCAGAGCCTCATGGGAACACGAGAAGACGGGCCTCTTAAATGCCTTGAATGGTTTTATTTTATAACAAAACCCAAAACATTCCTCCGGTGGTTTAAGGTGCCGATCAAATGGAGTTGTTTTCACTGGCCGTATCCAAAATCCCTCTTTCAATGTAAATCACTGAGATTTTTGTGTCCATTACATTGTCCAGAAAGTGAAAATTGTCCATTGTTTAGTAAATTAACAGCTCACCTCATTCACTCCAAGTAATTAGTAAGTAGTATGTAAAACACTGATGCCTTAGTTAATTAAAATGACTAAAATTGTAAAATTGCACTGAATTATTAATTGTTTTATGTTAAAATTCTGTTGGATTCAGTACAGTTCACCAAAAATCACACTATATAAAAAAAAGGTTAAAAAATAAAAGTATTATTTAACATGAACATTTCTAGCATATTACAGAATAATTAAACATTAGAACATATAATTTAGAGAATTATTAATTATTATAATAATAAATGATAAAAGTAGTTTAATTATTATTTATTACTAACTACTATTTTTTTAAAGTTTTTTTTTTATTCCATTTTTATTTAATACCTTTAAATTACTTTTGTGTGCTTTCCTGAAATAATTACAGCAAAACTGGAAGTTATCAAAATGTATGGTTTTAACTTAGCAGACATTTCTTCAAATAAAATCTGCCAAATCCATAAATGTAATTGTAGAGGTATAAACTGACAAATACATAATTTGTGCAGCTTCCTTTAACTATCACATTTGCAGGTTAAAATTGCCCCGCTAACATTATAATCATAATAGAGATTTTGTACACACATTCAGTATTGAAACTTTGCAGACATGTGCATGGCCCTAAATGAGAAATAGTCACACGATTTCAAGAAAAATATCCTAGCTTAACCAGTTTTTCCGACAACTCAAAAGTGTGCTTGAGTCAAATTCACCTGAAACATGTGTAAAAAAAAAAAACATACTCTAAATCTTAAACATCTGAATTCGAGTGTGCTCAGCAATGTGGCCTCGATTAGACATGACTGTGGAAACTGTAATTGAGGAGATAAATTGTGTGAACAAGCCACAGGAACCAGTGCAAACCTCTAATTAGAGGTGCACGCTAAATTAAAAGCATCGCTATTAATATTGCTCATACTTTGGGTTAGTGATGACAAGAATGATTCAAATCATGTGTCGTTTTACATTACTAAGAAATCAGATGCACCATTCCCACCTGCTAGACCATAAAACAGGTGAACAAATCCCACAGACGCACATTGAAGGAGGAACCCGAGCCACATCTACTTTGACAAACTAGCAATGCTCTAGCATTGTGGCGGCAAGTTTTGCATGTGTGTGTTTGTGGCCTTAACAGGCAGAGAGGATTTTGAGGAACAGAACTGACAATGAAGCCACAGACAGATGAGATCTTTCAGCTGTGAAATGTATCTATTATAGTACAGAATCTGTTATTTTCTTTCGTACACTCTTAAAATTGAAGGTTCTTCATTGGCACTGATGCTTCCATGAAGAACCTTTAACAATCTGGAATCTTGAAAATGGAATCTTTCCATTCCACAAATTCTTTATAGAGGGAAAAGGTTCTTTAGATTTTTAAAATGTTCTTCACGCTAAGAATAGATGGTTATTTTTTAAGAACTGTTCACTGAAAGGTTCTTTAAAGGAGTAGTTCACCCAAAAATGGATGAAAATGTAGATGAGTTTGTTTCTTCATCAGATTTGGAGAAATGAAGCGCAACATCACTTGCTCGCCAATGGATCCTCTGCAGTGAATGGGTGCCGTCAGAGTCATCCCGTCTGAATCAGGAGAGAAATCTGCACAGATCAAGCACCGATTACAAGCCAAAACAGCTCTAAACAGATACGTGGGTGAATTTTAATGTGAGAGACAACAGGGCTGGACTTTTTCACTGGAGGAAGCTTTATTATGATTATGAACTTGCGTTTTGGCCAGAAGCAACAGTTTAAAGTTAAAACGCTTCAATGATGGATTTGTTTCTTACAAACACACAGTTTTTCACTTCACAAGACATTAACTTGGACTGGAGTGGTGTGGATTACTTGTGGATTATTGTGATGTTTTTATCAGCTGTTTGGACTCTCATTCTGACGGCACCCATTCACTGCAGAGCATCCATTGCGGAGCAAGTGATGGAATGCTACATTTCTCCAAATCTGATGAAGAAACAAACTCATTTACATCTTGGATTGCCTGAGAGTGAGTACATTTTCAGCAAATTTTCATTTTTAGGTGAACTATTCCTTAAGAGTGTTTGTTCTCATTTCAGAGCTTTTGACACAATTTTGATGCATTCAATGTTTTAGCTGTCATGCAAGATTTGATTGTATTTCTGTATAAATATTTGTGTTCTAGTAGCTGTGTGTAAGGCTTCTGCCATTGAAGAGGTCTGGTGTGCTTCATGACCCTTTCCATGTGTTTGCCGCAATCACCAGCAGAAAAGACAAAACCATTAGCAGAAATCATTCAAATGAAAACATCTCTGTGTCTGAGTCTGCTCTGATAACTCTTACTATGACAGGCAGATGCGTCACTGCATATGTATTTTGCCTGTGATCAAACTCCAGGAAAGAATCAAGAGAATCGTATGTGACAGACAGTGAGTTTAAGCAAAACCAAATGCTGATCTTTTGCCACTTCGCAAAATAGGTTTTTAAATGGGTAAGTCCTTCGTTGAAGTGAGCTGGTTATGAAAAGGATTTAGATTTTCAGTCTTTATTAAAATTCCTCATGCAACCTATTTTGGTTCTGTGATGCATGTCAAAATGTGCACTTGATGAACAATTATTAAGACAAACATCTAGTTTTCTTTGAAAAAAAAAACTCATGCACTGAAAAAACAGTTAATAATAAAACCAGAAACATGCCCTCATCTGTTTTGCGTTACGGCTGCACTTCTCCAAGCCTGTTATGTGTATTTTGTGTCTTTTATGTTGTAACAATGCCCAAAAATACACCTGTGACTTGCGTCCCAGACTGTTCTCAGTCTCCTCGTGCAGAAGTAGCGGAGTTGAAGTGTGAATTAGCTCATTCAGACAGAAACAGAGATGCATTTATCTCTCCGTCTGCTTTATGGCCAGTGGAATGGCAGGTCACTTCTTCCATTAAACGATTCTTGAAGAATGAGCGTTTGACTGTAGCTCGGGGTTTCCGCGGCGCTGGCTTGGTGGGAGATGTTCGTTTTGGATTCATTTGGACAGAGTGTTTTATGGCTTTATTCCCCGCGGCCTGAGCGCACACTTGTGTGTTTGTGCTTCTTGAAGTAGCAAAAAGATAGATAGTATGCGGTCATTTAGTAGCTGCTTTTCTTCAAAGAGGCTTTCAGAAGACTTATTTCAGGTTCAGTCCTCCTGGAGTAACCTTGAGGATGTAAGAGCTTTGCATGAGGACATGCAGTATATAGTGATAGTTCATGGTTTACTTACAGGGCTCAGATAGATAGATAGATGATAGATAGATAGATGATAGATAGATAGATGGATGGATGGATGGATGGATGGATGGATGGATGGATGGATGGATGGATGGATGGATGGATGGATGGATGGATGGATGGATGGATGGATGGATGGATGGATGGATGGATGGATGGATGGATGGATGGATGGATGGATGGATGGATGGATGGATGGATGGATGGATGGATGGATGGATGGATGGATGGATGGATGGATGGATGGATGGATGGATGGATGGATGGATGGATGGATGGATGGATGGATGGATGGATGGATGGATGGATGGATGGATGGATGGATGGATGGATGGATGGATGGATGGATGGATGGATGGATGGATGGATGGATGGATGGATGGATGGATGGATGGATGGATGGATGGATGGATGGATGGATGGATGGATGGATGGATGGATGGATGGATGGATGGATGGATGGATGGATGGATGGATGGATGGATGGATGGATGGATGGATGGATGGATGGATGGATGGATGGATGGATGGATGGATGGATGGATGGATAGATAGATAGATAGATAGATAGATAGATAGATAGATAGATAGATAGATAGATAGATAGATAGATAGATAGATAGATAGATAG
>NW_015506348.1:34023-37273 GCF_001515645.1 Sinocyclocheilus grahami | reverse complement strand
AAAAAGATAGAAGATAGATAGATAGATAGATAGATAGATAGATAGATAGATAGATAGATAGATAGATAGATAGACAGACAGACAGACAGACAGACAGACAGACAGACAGACGGATAGACAGACAGACAGACGGATAGATAGATATTATTTTTTATTATTATTTGTTTTATATATATATATATATATATATATATATATATATATATATTTTATTTTTTTATTTTTTTATTTAATTAGTATTATTTTTTTTTAATCATTAATTTTATTAGTTGTATTATTTTCCTATTATTATAATTAGCCTATTTTAGATTTATTTTATGATCATTAATATTGTTGTGTTACTGTTTCAGGTTTTATCTTTATTATTTTCACATCACTGCAATGTTTAAAATTATTATTATTATTAATAATGTAATCTTATTTTAATTACATTGTACGATGTATTATTTTAATGTTAATTTCATGCTGAGTACTTTTTATACTATTATAAATATCATATTACATTTTTTATTCAACTATTATTAAATTATTATTATTGTTTTGTTGTTGTTTTCTTTTCTCGTCACTGCAATATTTAGCAATCATGCCAGTCATATGAGTGGAGTGACACTTTAAAATAAATGTTATTATTATTATTAATAGTGGCACCATATTTTTAATATAATATTTATATAAAGGTCATATTTTTAGTGTTATTGCTGTTGTTCTAGTTTTTTTTTTTTGTTTTTTTGTCACTGCAATATTTTGCAATCATGCAAGTATTTAATAATAATAATAATAATAATAATAATAATAATATTATTGCAAATTATTTTTGTTTTAATGTAATTGTATATTATATGTTTTATCATGGTCATGGTTTATTATTGTTTTTTATAACTTATTTAATATTTGTATTATTGTTGTTGTTTGTCACTGCAATATTTAGCAATTTTATGTAAAAAAAAATGTCAGAAAAGGTCCTTTAAATAAAATAAAAATAATAATAAAAAAAAAACTCAGATAGATAGCAGTTAGAAAGTGCAGTCTGTTATTAACTCTCGCCGTGTAGTTGGCGTGAGGAGGCCGACAGGGGGCGTATCGGTTTCAAACCCCTGCACTCCTCCAGCCACGCCTCCCTCGTCTCTCTGTCCCTGAGCTCTGAAGGAGGTGTCGGGGATTCTCCTGCAAACAAACTCACATAAAAAAACAGAGCCGCTGTATTACATCACAGGGCCGCGCGACTATATATCGGAGGCGCGCGCGTGAGAGAGGCATTCCCAGAGTTTTGGCTCGTGCTGACGCGTCGCGTGCGGGACTTTCACGCGTGATGCTGCGCACGACTCGGACGCGTTTAACCATCAGCAGGACCGTCAGCAGCAGGAAACCGTACGAGTGACATGGATGGATAGATCCAGCGTCTGAGCGCTTTGGATTCGCGTCGGATAAAGTTGAGTTTGTGCGATTTTCCCCCTTTTGTCCGCCTCACGATGGATCTCCCGCAGTGTTTGGTGGCCGTGTACCTGCTGCTGGTGTCCCTCGCTCAGTGCCAGCACTATTACCTCCTCAGACCCATCCCGAGTGACACTTTACCCCTGCTGGAGCTCAAGGAGGACCCCGACCCCATCTACGACCCGCGGGAGAAGGACCTCAACGAGACCGAGCTGAGAAGCGCGCTCGGCGACTTTGACAGCCGCTTCCTGTCCGTCAGCCCTCCTCAGGACCGCTACACGGGCAACGAGGACCTGGACGAGCTGGACCTCCAGCAGCAGAACCCCACCGGGCTGATGCCCAAAGACATCAAGAACCTGGACTTGGACGTGCAGTGGGGCAAGAAGCGCAAAGCCAGCAAGAAGCTGAAGCGCAGGCTGCAGATGTGGCTGTGGTCCTACTCGTTCTGCCCGGTGCTGTACGCGTGGAACGACCTCGGCGCGCGCTTCTGGCCGCGCTTCGTGCGCGCGGGGAGCTGCTACAGCAAGCGCTCGTGCTCGGTGCCGGAGGGGATGGTGTGCAAACCGGCCAAATCCACGCACATCACGCTGCTGCGGTGGAGATGCGTGCAGAGGCGAGGCGCGCTCAAGTGCGCGTGGATACCGGTGCAGTATCCCATCATAACAGAGTGCAAATGCTCGTGCGCGAACTGACCAATCACTGACGGACATCAAAACTTGCGATCCGATGCTTATTTCTGGAAGAAACAAAAAGTGCACAGACTAAATAAGAACTGTCGCATTTCTGGACATGAGCTGCAGCTGATGCTAATTACTGGACTTAAATTATGGAAAACTGTATTACTGTACAACATTTGATCTGAAACCTATTTCTGGATTTCAGTTTTAAAAACTCTGCTCTGAAACATTTCAGGAAGAACATGATCATTGAAGTCTAATCTCATACATATTTCTGGATTTCTGGAAGTTATGAAAAACGTTTTATTTTTGTATTTTGGTAACACTTTATGTTAACTTTAAGTCATTAACAAAAGTAATGCTGAAGAGATCAATAATTCATATTCAAATTATTATGTAAAAAATAAGATTATATATATATATATATATATATATATATATATATACTCACACACATATATTTAAAAACATTTCAGCAACTGTTTGAATGTACTAGCTGATGATTTGTTGAGCATTATGTATTATAATAATGCCTGTTGATGTCGTTCATATAAGTTATTGTAAAGTGTTGCTTTTTCTTAGTTTTATGCACTATCATGTGTAGGAATGTATTGTATGTATATGTCGTGCCATCATGTAATGATCTAGCTTCTTGGAAAAGCCAGTATTATGTGTATTATCCAGAGTCTACTGTATTTGTGGAAAATATTGGTTAACGTTGTATTTATATTGCAGAGAGCGGCCTGTGGAGCCGTTTGAGATGTTTTATAAGGTTTTCCACGCTGATGTGATGACCTCAAAATGTATTATGGATTTTTAACGTCCTGCAGCTGCGACAGCTGCTTTGTGGCGACGATTTATTCTGTAAATTAAGATGAACTGTTATTTATTCTTTATATTCAGATAATAAAATATCAGTGAAAACCACAAGAAACGGCACGCTCGAGCTTTTGTTTTCTAAGTCTTTTTTTCTTTTCACGACGCCTGTGAAGAAACTTCAGAGAGATTCCCCTAATTTACCATGACATTTTCTCACCTGGCTTATGGGCCCGGTAACCAGGCAACCGCTGGTGATGCTCTCAGGGGCCCATGTGGAGGTTTGGCACTTCAATCAAAAAAAAATAAATAAATTTAGGCTATAT
>NW_015506348.1:9593-33936 GCF_001515645.1 Sinocyclocheilus grahami | reverse complement strand
AATCTAAATATTGAGAAAATCACCTTTAAATTTGTCCAAATGAAGTTCTTAGCAATGCATATTACTAATCAAAAATTAAGTTTTGATATATTTACGGTAGGAAATTTGCAAAATATCTTCATGGAACATGATCTTTCCTTAATATCCTAATGATTTTTGGCATAAAAGAAAAATCGATAATTTTGACCCTACTTTTGTACTTTTGGCTATTGCTACAAATATACCTGTGCTACTTATGACTGCTTTTGTGCTCCAGGGTCTCTCACACACACACACACACACACACACACACACACACACACACACACACACACACACACACATATATATGTGTGTGTATGTATTTATGTATTAATAAACCCAATATCCAAATCTCATAAATTTTAGCTAAGTGGATATTTTAATCATGTTAATACTTTTTAACTAAATATTTTAACTGGTTTCACAATTAACAGATTTATTCAGATTTAAATAAAGGCATTTTGAAAATATGGATATTAAAATTAAATTAAATAGATGCAAATGGTTAATAAACAACGCTGAAATTTGTTTGTATTTATTTATTTTGAGTGTGGAAATCTAACCCTTTATTTAATTTATGTATGACTGGCAAATATGCATTGCATTAAGTTTATTAGTTAATGTTAAGAAATGTAATCTAAATGGATGGACATTTTATATGCAACTCAAAATGTAGGCCAAAATAAGTTTTGAGTGTATATTAGGGTTTATATCCTCATGTACATCCACATTCAAAGTCCTGGATCATATGTTTGCTAATGACTTATAAATGAAAGTTATTATGAAGTGTTAGCAGAGATTATGTGATGTACGTTTCAGTAGACGTCCCGTCTAAAGTAGATTAATCGCATTTTATGCATCAATTAATTCAAACAATTCTGAACATTCACAGGCCGGGAACCTGCATGTGTTAATTTGCTTACTTGATCTCGTTAAAACCTTTCTGGATGCGTTTTCTGCCAGCTAACTGGGCTAAAGGTTGCGGCGTGCCGATGCGGTTTACGACAAACATGTAATGTGGAGCCTAATGGAGAGGCCGCCTAAACGTTCTCACATCACGGGTGTTAACAGAGCTGATGACTCGCACTAATGAGCGCGGTAGTTTGCAGTCTGTAAAAACCGCAGCTTATCTGAAGTGAAAATGGCTCTTTATCTCCATCTCAAGTGGGTTTGTTTTCAAGCTTTTTATTGTGGGGTGGAGATGCATGATGATTCTCATTGAAAACCTGTTAACATCTACTGTAACATCCTGAAGAGATAAAGCACGAGGTCTGGAACAGCTGGAGAGCATCTCTCTCTCATGTGGGCCGGCCCGACTGCCACCCGCCCATTTGCGGCCCCGCAGGAGGGTCGGCCTCCCTCCGAGAGCATGGAGCCAGTCTAACAGAGGAATAAACCCTGCCAAACAGCCCTCATAAAGAGCATCAAATACAGCTCTGTTTACCCCTTTGCAGAACAGCGCTTTATTCAAACACAGTGCTGATTAGGACAACGTTACGGGCAAACTAATCACACGGGACTTCGTTTAAATGGATGTGTCCTGGCCAAAGGGTACGGAGGGCCTCAGGTCTGGAGGTTTCAGACCAAAATAAAGGTTATTTTTTGGCACCAGTGGTTCCATAAAGAACCTTTAACACCAATGGAACATTTCCATTGCATAGAAGATTCTTTATGTTCTTTAATGTTCTTAAATGTTCTTTACACTGAGGAAAAAAGGGTTATTCTACGAACTATTGACTGACACTGCTGCAAAAAAAACTTTATTTTTAAGTGTACAAAAATATATAGTTTAAAGATTCAAATATAAATGAACAGCTTTTTATTTCATTAAAAACTTAAACTGTCACTCTTTAAAAATAAAGGCTCTTCATCATATGTTGGATGTATAGGGTTCTTTTGAGCTTCTGTATGGTTCTTTGGAGATTTATTACATGCTTGACAGTGTTGGGGGTAATGCATTACAAGTAACGCAAGTTACGTAATCAGATTACTTTTTTTCAAGTAACTAGTAAAGTAAAACATTACTTTTAAATTTACAGGAAAATATCTGATTTACTTTTTCAAATAAGTTACTCTTCTGTCCCTGAGTTAAGAGAAATCGGGTGTGAGGGGCAGAGACGCTTCCTTCAGTCTGCGGCTTATTCATTTCACTTTTGGTGTGAAAGGGCCTTTCAGTTGCCAAAAATATAACTTTGGGGATTTTTGTTATTAAAAATAAATAAGTAAGCCAAGCTCAGGTGACAAAAAGTAACGCAAAAGTAACGTAATGCATTACTTTCCATAGCTGAGTAATGAAATTAGTAACTTTTTTATGAAGTAACACAATATTGTAATGCATTATTTTTAAATGCAATTTTTCCCAACACTGATACTTGATGTTTAATTTGAGGTTTTTCAGATCAGTGTTTTGGTTTCTAGGTTCTTGCAATTTAAAAATTTGGCAGATAAACATTCTTTGTGGAACATTGTTTGAAATTCAATTTATTCAAGTCTGAACATGTGGTTTTAAGAATTTTTGATTGTTTTTTTTTTTAGCTTGGTCTTTATATATTTTTAATTGTCTGAAAACTGTCAAATTGAATTCTTCAGTGCTTCTTGGATTTATGGAGATCTTGAGGGATATGGTTCTTTGGAGATTCACATCACATTTAACAATAGCTTTTATCCAAAGTGACTTACAATAGAGGAGGAGCATAAGTAGTTCGTCACAGGACCAATAATATTCACAGTAGACAATGCCATGTTTATTCGAAAGCTAGATTCGGAAACAAGCAAGATACTAGTGATGGTTTCAGCCGTTCGGATGGAAGTTGGCAGTTCATTCCACCAGAGAGAAGCAGAGAGGGTGAAGGTTTTGGAAAGTGCCTCAAAAGGTGCCTCTCGGTTAATGCTTGATGTTTCATTTTAGGCTCTTTAGATCAGTGTTTTGGCTTCTAGGCTTCAGCAGATCATAGATGCAATTCCAAATAATTGGCAGTTAAAACATTCTTTGTGGAACTTTAAAATGAACTTTTAATTGTAAGCTTGACTTTTAAAGTGTTTATCGTAGAAGAACCATATAAGAGCCAATGCCGTTACAGAAGAACCAATGCTGTTTGTTGTCATTATTGATGTCAAAGAAAACAACCTACTGGTACTGCTTCTTTTAGCATCTTCTTTTATTTATTTCATTTTCATCTGGTGAAGAGCGTTCAATAGTCCATCCTTGAAAATAAAGGGTTCTTCTGATCAGCGTTTTGGTTTCTAGGTTTCCAATTCTAAATAATTGGTGTAAATAACTAAATAACTTGAAAGTGTTTAAACTTACATTTTTAAAGATACAAATCGCAGTTTGTTACAAAACATAGAAGAAGCAAGTTTGAATATGTGCTTTTAAATGGGTCATATGATGTTGCTAAAAAAGAACATTATTTTGTGTATTTGGTGTAATGAAAAGTGTTTATGCGGTTTAAGGTTAAAAAAACACATTATTTTCCACATACTGTACATAATTGTTTCTCCTCTATGCCCCGCCTTTCTGAAACGAGTAGACTTTTACAAAGCTCATCGGTCTGAAAAGCGAGGTGTGCTGTGATTGGCCAGCTATCCAGTGCGTTGTGATTGGCCGAATACCTCAAGCGTGTGACGGAAATGTTACGCCCCTTACCATATTGTGATGATGCCCTGTCAGGCCAGAGCGATGATTCAAAAACATGAAAACCCATTATAAACGAGGCATTTGTTGCATCCAGTGAGGACATAATTGATTATAATGATAATATACTGTCTTTTTACGCGTTGCGTTGCATCGCGCCGTGTACACATAAAACCATGTCTGCATTTGTGATCGGAGAAATGACAAACAACAAGCCCTACTCTACACTGCCCAAAAAACTCGCTTTAAATATATAAAATATAAAAACTCTTTAAATATAAAAAAACGTACTTACAGACTGTGAGTCAGAACAGCCGGCATTGTAGTCTACTCTCCCAGGATCAGGAAACAGTCCTCCATAAAATGTGCTGCACACATCTGAATATTTGGGTTGAAGTGTTTTGGAACAGTTTTGTAAATACAATGATTTCTAGTCGTGTCCATTTTTGGAAGGCCAAACAAAGTAGTTTCGCTTTCATAACAAAACACAGTGTCAAACACGGCGGCCTTGAGTGAGTAGAGGCCGGGGGACAAAGTGAGGAATGGCCGGAGGGCTAGAGTGAGCAGAGGCGGCGGTTTCGACGAAGGAGCGTCCGGAGGGCTTGCAGCAATCGCATGTGACGACCCCGGGCTAGACTCCGCTTCGTCCACGGTGAAAGCCGATCCAGCGATCCACAGCGCAAAGTTGTAGTATTTCCTCAGCGACCGGCACGGATCAGCTCCAGGCATGACGAAGCAGATATCGTCCTCTTTTGGAAGGCCAAACAAAGTAGTTTCGCTTTCACGACAAATCACAACGAATCACACAGCGCCTTCACGACATGGCGGCGGCAACAACAATACTACAGTGAGAATAAAAGTTACGCCTTCTTTCTTTGCGTGAACATTTGGGCGGCGTTATGCAAATCTTCCCACATAGTGACGTAGACATGTGGGGGCGTGTTAGAACGAGGCGTTATGGTAGGTGTGGCTGACTCTTAACTTTTATAAAGAATATCTCTTTGGATTTGAGACTTTGAGATCTTCTTTATGCACCAAGAGCTTGTAACACTCCAAAGAGAAAGGACAAATTGAAATTGCATCATATGACCCCTTTAAGAATCTTTGGTTTAACTAACAACTTTAGAACCTTTAGAATGTTTATTTTTGCAAATGTGGTGGAAAAAAAGACATTATTCAATTATTTAATTATTCAATATTTAATTAAGCGGATGGTCATTCACATATGCTAGCAGTCAAAAGTTTGAACACACTGACCCATAGTATTTTATGACTGTTTTCCACATGTTATAATATTAAAGGGATGAAATAATACAAATGGAAGTCTGGGAATGATGTGACGCGAATGAAAACTCTTTGGGCTGCTGCTTTGTTTAGATTCCAGGTCTGCTTGTGGGCACAATTTATATTTGTCTACAAAACTTCAGATCAAGCATTTAAGCAGAAGCCTTTAGAGCAAAAGATCAAGATAAACAAACATTTAATTGGAAGTGCATGCTCAAAATACTCAGTATGAATCTGATGCCACGTTCACCATTATTCTGATAGAAAGTGTTATTTGTGCTCTGACTTGCCGTCAGCCGCGGTGACGTCGAGCGAGCCGCTGTTATCAGAGTGAAATACTGCGTTTGAAATGACACTGTGCAGCGTGACTGCAGGGGTTGCGCCGATCAGGCCCTGTGACGACCTCTCCGTCGAGCGGGGAGGGGGGCGGTGGGGCCTCGGCTCCTGCACGGTGGCCCCCAGGTACCAGCAGGGCCCTCTGTTTAATGGAGAGGCAGGCGTTCATAAACCCTGCAGGAGATGTCCTGTGATTTATACACTCACTCTCTCTCATATATCTCTCTCCTCTTGTGTTCTCTTGTCTTAGTCTGCTATTGATGAGGTCCCTGAAACCTATATATGTTTGGAGTGGTCATGTGACATACTGGTTGTGAGAAGGAAATAGTATGCAGTGTGCATACTAAGAAATTAATACTTTTTCCAATAAGTGTGCATTAAATTGATCAAAAGTGACAGTAAAGAAATTTATGTTACAAAAAAGATTTCTATTTCAAGATAAATGCTATTCTTTTGAGCTTTCTATTCATCAAAGAATTCTGAAAAATGAAATGAATCACAGCAAATCAGCATATTAGAATAATTTCTGAAGGATCATGTGACACTGAAGACTGGAGTAATGATGCTGAAAATTCAGCTTTACATCACAGAAATAAATAATATTTTATATAATTGTAATATATTACAATAGAAAATTTAAATTTTTACTGTTGTTACTGTATTTTTTGCTCAAAAGTAAAGACGTCTTTCAAAAACATTAAAAAATTGTAAGTGTGCTTGGAGTTCAGATTTTAGATGTCTCTACAGAAAAAAGTCCTCAATAATCACGTTTCTAAATAATCTTGACCTACAGAAAAGATCTCAACAATGTCTCAAACGAAGCCAAGATGATCAAATGTCTCAATATTAACTTAAATTGTCCTGAGACTACATTATAATTATATATATATATATAAATTACTGAAATGAACTTTTCCACGACATTCTAATTTATAGAGATGCACCTGTATATATATATATATATATATATATATATATATATATAATATAACATTCACTCCTTCTACTTAAAATTGTTATTCTTTTTCTGTGAATTTTTTTCAGGAGAGACATTCAAGACCAAGCTGAAACTTAAAATGAAATTTAACGGAGAACTCCTGAGGAAAGTAAAAAGCAACCTAAAATAAAAGCGTCCTCTGACAGAAGCTGCTCATATTTATTAGAGATGCTCTTTTCATTTGGTCGTGAGTGTCGATGTGTATGTCTGCTCTGATATCTCTCCAGCAGCACGGCCTCATTTCTTAATATGGACACGGCGCTCTCTCCGGCAGACGATGGCGGTCTGGTCCATCTCTTCTCTTAAGTGCGCAGCTTGACCAGTGTCAAGAGTCTCTGTATCTCTGCGGCTTCAGGAGACGTGCCAAACCTGTGTCTGCTGCGGCCGCAGACCCACTTTAAGTGATAACGGCAGTTTGTCTTCCTAATGCTGTGGAAAGAAAGGGCAGGTCTGTCACAAAATCCCATTCACTGACCCAAAGCTCTTTCCCGTGTGAGTGACAGGACGATTGAACGCAGGCTACTGACATGCAGATATTCGTTTAAAGATGCTCCTAAGACATTTTATCAGCCTTCAGTCGACATGCAGCACTGAGCCTCTGTCGTTTCAGTGTACAACTCTGACACAGTTCTATTCTCCCAAGCAAAGGAGAATGTGATTTGGTCAGAAGTTGCTCTTTTATAGCTCTGTAGTGGACTTCTCAGTTATGTCCTAAAATATATATATATTTAATTTATATACCTTAAATTAAAAGATAAAAACAGGCCCAAATGAGTCAGTGAGACTATAGAGCTGTAAAATGTTTAAGTTCATATTCAGATGTTTGACTTCAGATTTATATTCCTATTATTTATTAATTTATTAATTTATTAATATTTTGAATTAGATTTTTTTTTTTAATATTTTCAGTTTCCATTTTAATTTAATTTTCAAATTCAAATTTAGTTTCAGTAATTTTAGTACTTCAATCTAAACTTATTTAAGTTATTTGCCAATTAAGGCAACATTTCTAATGTTTTTAATTTAATAGTTTACTTTTTTGAGCTTTATTTCAATTACTGAAAAACATCTTTCAAGAGTTTTCATTTTAACAATACCCACGCTGGTCTGCCATTGTTGAGATCTCTTCTGAAACTCTAAAGGACACTTTTGAGATGACCATTTTGTTTTTCTCTTTGAGAAACATCGGAGAAGCAACAGGTTTGAGCAACACTTTTCATATGAGCTTCTTTTAGTCTGATTGCTGTCTGGATCTCAGGAGGATTCTATTTTAACTGGTTTCCTTTTACAAAAAGAGGACAAATTTACATCCCCATTGGTTATGACTTGATCCAGCAGGCTCTTCATCTCATTTTTGTTCTCACGCTGAATATAATGATTGCAAAAACCCAACATTACTATAAATCAAGCATTTCTCTTTTTTAGGCAGAATAGTTGGGTTGTTTTACAGATAGAAGTCTCGTTAGTGCTGTGCATTCTTTGAAGAAATTCAAGGACAGGAGAAGATAATGAGAAAAATGCACATTAACTGAGACGGTAGACACTCCTCTGTCCTGTGAGCTGTGATAACAAATGATAAAGCTCATGCAGCATTGAACTATCATGGCATTTCACTGAAATATATCACACACCTGCAGCAGATGCTGTGGTGCTCTCGTTCAGTCTGGTTTCTTCAGTTCAGTTCTAGTTGAAATATGTGATCGGGTGCACATAAATTAATATATAAACATTCCCAAAGAGAGACTGGGGCATGGGGGGTTGCATTTGGTGGGGGCCCCCCTGAATGCCTAATCAACATCATTAATGGTAGCATAAAAATCAGACATGGAAAAAATGTAATAATAGCAAAGAGATATTAATTTGAGGAAAGATTTCTCTTTATTTGACTTTGTGTAGGTATCATTTATTTAAAATGTTATCGTTTTTATAGGTTTTATAGTTTCAAGACTTGGCTAACTTAATGTTTAGATAGTCATGTTTTGCAGCACTTGAGATGTTGTGCCATTGAGGTTCAATTTGCCTTTTATCACTTATCTTAGCCTGGATTCACAAATGCATCTCTTCAGATGATGTCTATCTCAACAGCATTTTAATTCATCATCCACATGTTCCTAAAACAAATCTTCTTTAAATGCCATTATGCTGCTTTCTAAGAGTTGCTAAGCTAAAATAAGTACAGAAATAACAACAAATACATTTTAAAAATAATTGTGACTTTTTAATCTAGAGTTTACATCTCACAATTTCAATCTTTCTTTCTTGTAATTCTGACAAAAATTCTCTGGATTATCTGGATTTCTTCTTGAAATTCCAAGTTTACATCTGAATTTAGAATTTTGAAATTTGAATTCTGAATTTATATCTTGAAATTCTTACTTTTTTTTTTCCTCTGAGAATTCAGTTTTTTTTTTCTGCCACAGAATAAATTTTTTTAAAGGCAATTGCAAATCTTTATCTCACGATTTTGCCTCTTTTTCTCGCAACTGCGAGTTTATATCTCACAATATCAATGGACTTTATTTCTCGTGATTCTGACTTTTTCATCAGAATTGTGAGAAAAAGTCTAAATTGTTAGCTATAAACTCAGAATTGTGAGATAAAAGGTCGCTATTGTGCTATTTATTTTCATTTTTTCATTTATTTTTTTAAATCCCGTAGTAGAAACAAGCTTCCGTAGAAAGCAGCATACGAAAAAAACGCAAGAGGCGGGGCAGTACAAAAAAACGCGCCTTTTTAGTAGCAGAATTTACCGCCACATTTTCAGAACACGCGAGGCGGGAGTGCAACAGTCAACCACGTCCATCTAGCGCATGTTGACATATAAAAACTTTCAAAGCAACATGAAACTTGTTCCAAATGGTGAGCATTTGGTATTGTGCTGCTTTCTGAGATTGTTTTGGCTGAATTTGTATGTGTGCTACTTGATTTAACTTATGTTAGACTGTATTAGAATCAATGGGTTGAGTTTCCTGTGTCTTCTGTCTACGTTAAGCTTTCCAAATAAGCCACTTTTGAGACTACATAATGGTTAAGAAGAAAGTTAGCTGGTTTTGTTGACAGCAAGGTAGCACACTAGGTTTCTCTTCATTCACACCAATGCATGCCATTCTCTCAGTCTCTGATCTTCTTCTAAGCCCTGTGACCGATCAATAAATACAAACTCTGTGTCCGATCTCATCCACACCCACTGACATATAGAACATACATGTAGAGTTCAAAGACCCAGTTGATATGCACGATAACTTCTCGCTGTGCACATGAAAGTGGCTCAGTCGTGTTGATTTATACGCACCGGGAAAGAACATTAGTCTACGATAATGAGAAATCAGACGCGAGCCAAGTCTCTCTTCTAGACCGGCTGGTATTGATGGATTTCCATGAAGCAATGCAGCGGCATCATAGACGTGGCCCGTGAACTCGCTGACTTTCATTTTCTGTGCGTATTCAGCAGAATGCATGCTGTAAATACTCGTATTAAATTTAAATGCAGTATTTCTGGAAGCAGAACGCTGTTGATGAGGTAATGCCACAGACCAGTGCACAATCACAACTGTAGTTAATCTTTCAAATTAAACTGAGATGTTTGTTGGAACTGAAGTGCTGTTGTCCTCCACTGACGTTGCATTTTGTTTAGAAAATTAAATGATATCCTATTATTTGTGTTTATCATTGTTTTGATTTTATAAGGTCAAGTCAATGAATTTGTATAGTAGTTAAAATTGTGTGACTGTATAATAGCCTAGCCTACATCACAATCACATTGAGGTTTGGTATATAGTATAGTATCACTTTAAGTGAGCGTAACCAACTGTAGGTATGTGAATACAGTTTCATGTACTATATATATCCAACGTTATATATAGAGCTGTGTGATAATATAGTTTACATTTTTCCACGATATTAACAATCAAACAGTTGAGGTTTGCTATATAGTCTATAACACTTTATGTAAGTATACTATATAAATTAAAATCAAGTTGGATGTACTACATAT
Organism: Sinocyclocheilus grahami; assembly: GCF_001515645.1. Classification (NCBI taxonomy): domain Eukaryota; kingdom Metazoa; phylum Chordata; class Actinopteri; order Cypriniformes; family Cyprinidae; genus Sinocyclocheilus; species Sinocyclocheilus grahami. Next base: position 23,670 of record NW_015506348.1, on the reverse strand, counting down.
CCAACTCTACATATGTCACAGCCTAGAATTGCATGCGAATACAGATAGCTGTACCATGTATGCAACTTTATATAGAGAACTGTGTGATAATATAGTTGACATTTTGCAATGATAAAAACAATCACGCAGTTGTTAGTTGCGCATTGAATTTATTTAATACACGAGTTTCACAATTTGAGTTGAATTACTGAAATAAATGAACTTTTATTGAGATGCACCTGTATATATTGCTTTATGTGAGTATATTGTATGTTTGAGAATATAGTACTATAGGCAACTTTATAGCTGTGTGATAATATAGTTGACACTGTGACAATATAAACAATCATGCAGTTGTAATTTGCGATATATATTGCTTTATGCAAGTATATTGTATGTATGCAAATAAAGGTCAATGTACTATATAGCCAACTTATATAGAGCTGTGCGATAATATAATTAAAATTTTTCAACTATATAAACAATCACACAGTTTAGATTTGCTGTACAGTGTTTGGGGTTTTTCGTAAAGTAATACATTACTTTTAAATTTACAAGAATATATTTGATTTGCTTTTTTTGTTTTCACATTTATTGACTGACAGCTCTCCTGTCCCCGGTTGAGAGAAATTGGGGGTGAGGTGCAGAGTCAGAGACATTTCCGTCAGCCTGAGGCTAACAAATTTCAATTTTGGTGTTAAAGGGCCTTAACAGATTACTAAAATATAACTTTTGGATTTTTTGTTGTTAAAAATAAATAAAAAAACAGCCCAGGTGACACAAAGTAACGAAAAAGTTAAATAATGCATTACTTTCGATAAAAAGTAACTAAGTACTTTTGTATGGAGTAATGCAATATTGTAATGCATTACTTTTAAAAGTAACTTTACCCAACATTGTTGCTATATAGTAGCGCTGCACGATTAATCGAATGCGATTGTCATGTGCATCTTGTCAGTAAAGCCAGTTCTGTAATCCGTAAATCTCCATCACGTGCTTTCAGATGGAGCAGCATTTACTACACAGAGCCGTAGTTCACTGACAAGCTATGCAAAATCGCGTTCATAATCGCGCGATAATAAAATCGAGGAAATCGTTCTGCGATTATGAAAGCTGTTTGCGTAGCTTCTCAGTGAACTATGGCTCTGTGAAGTAAATGCTGTTCCCATCTGAAAGCACGTGAAAATATCACATTTAATAACATGTTTTTACTCCAAACTCACTTCATAACATCAGTTGAGTGTTTGAAATAAATCCTTCTGTGAGATGATGTGGCTTCTTACACAGAATAGGGCACACAACATATTTCATAGTATTCTAAGCAGTGATAAAGACTATTTTGATTAGCACTGCATTATTAAATACTTTATTATAATAAAAATTACTATAGCGAGTTCCTGGGTTTCTTCTGCTAGGTGTATTTGGAGTTTCACCGCGAGAGCACCCTCTGGCCTTCGGATGGAGATTTACTACTGATCACAGAACCGTGCCTCACTGAAAGATACGCATGACAATCACAGCTTCTGTCTTATCGCGATTTATCGCCTTTGTGATTTAATTTCGATTAATCTTGCAGCCCTACTATACAGTACTACTATACTACTATATATACAACTTTATATAAAGAGCTGTGCCATAATTTACATTTACTTGCCAAGATTTGATACATATATGTATCACCTTTGTGACTGTACTGTATGTATCCAGGTACATTTGGATATATCCAGCTTAATATAAAGAGCTGGATGATAATATATAATTATGTATCATATTTCAGGATTCTAAGAGACCTGTGACTCATTTTTGGGTTGTGAACCACCAGTTGCTTTACATTCATGGCGTTGTACGCTGCATTTACAGATGGGTTTGTTGCCTCAAGTTGATCAACTACGTTCTTCTTGGAACTAAATCCTATAACCTTTGTGTTTGTAGAGTGGATTTCGGCCAGAGCCATAAGACCATTGCTTCCCCTCCAGAAGCCTGTTATCTCCATCTCCATCGATTTGTTCCTTGTTTCAGATTCCCCTTTCTGCCCGAAGGCATCACCTATAGTGAAGACCGAATGTCTGGAGCAGGCCACGGGAGACATATGATTCTCATTGTGAGGATGAAAGGCATCTATACGTCTGTTTTTCCCCGTCTTTTGTACGTCTGGGAGCACCGGATTGGGTGGGCGGAACCACTTGTGTCGTGATCCCCTCTCATCCATGTGGTGTTGCTTTATGCTCCGTGGGTATGGAATCATTGTAGTGAAATTGAAACTTCATGACATGTCATTCTTATAAACTTATAAATAATTTATTTCTCCTCGAAGAGCGATTGCTGCTTTAGAGGTGCCCAATTGGCTGAGACAAGGTTCTTCTTTGACCCAGTTTGACCATGTTGAAACATTTTCCCTTTATATCTCTCATGCGCGCTCGCATTTAACTCTAGCCGCTTGTCAGCACGTCGCTTGGCCTGTTTTTAACTTTTTGCTTCATGAAAAATCCATAAAACCTGATATGTTGCAATGCCTTTTTGTATTGTTTTAAGATGGCTGCTTGGAAAGGGTTTAAAATAATCATTGTAGAAATGAACCCTGTAGACTTCACTATCTGCCTTGTCATCGCTGCTAGCTAGCTCACTTGCTAACATACGTCTGTCAATGAGCTTATATTTTCACCTTATCCTGGAAGACTACAGCTGGCCTGCTCTTAACGCTCTTTGTATATAAACCCCGCTCTTAGTCACAGGTGCTTTTTCCATCTTGCATAGGATAAAGAGTCTGATTCATGCTAGATTTTCACTTAAATCCTAAAGTTTGTTCACTTGCTTTTTGCAACCCTGACCTGGGAACATACTGCATCAGAGATGTGATTTGTTTAGTAGAGAATATGTACTGGCCCGGCTCTTCAGGTTCTCCCACTGCTAGGTTAATTGGTGTCTTTTGAAAATGTCATTGTTGATGTTGGGCCAGAAATATTTTCCTTTTAAAATTATTTTTGTGGTGTTTGATGCATGTTGGGGAATCTAGGAGTGAAGATGTTTCTGCTACCTGGTATGCAAGGCTAGAGTCTCTTTGATGTTTTACTCAGAAGGTCCGCAGTTGATTAAGAAACTGGGCTGGTACTACAAAGGTCTGAGGTTCAATCCCAATCAGATTGAAGTGTTAACTAGATCAGACTCCATTGGGAATATTTGGTTTTCTGTTACTTTGGATTTACAAAAAAGACATCAGAGAAATAGCAAGCAACTGGATCACAGAAGACTGTAAAATGGGCCCATTTTGGAAGCACTGCAGACTCTGGCTGGTTCAGGCCTAGATTCAGTGGAGGCCTCAGTTATTTGTTCATTTTGGTGTGAACTTTGTCTCTTTTTTTTTGTGCTAAAAATCCTTAAAATACATTACCATTCAAACATTTGGGGTTGGTATGTTTTTGAAAGAAGTCTCTTTTGGTCACCAAGGCTGTATTTTCCAGATCAAAAATATAGGAAAAACAGTAATATTTTGAAATATTATTACAATTTAAAACAGCTGGTATTTTTATGTGAATATATTTTAAACTGCAATTTATTTCTGTGATAAAAGCTGAATTTTCAGCATCATTACTCCAGTGTTCAGTGTCACATGATCCTTCAGAAATCATTCTAATATGCTGATTTGCTGCTCAAGAAACATTTCTGATTTTTCAATGTTGTGCTGCTTCATATTTTTGTGGAAAACATGATACTTTTTCAGGATTCTTTGAAGAAAAAAAACAGCATTTATCTGAAACAGAAATCTTTACTGTCACTTGAGATCAAGTTAATGCATATTTGCTGAATAAAAGTGTTAATTTCTTTCAAAACAAAGGAGAAATCTTACTGACCCCAAACCTTTTAACAGTAGAATTGATAGAAATGAGTCAGTAGTCATCATCCAGTAAGAGTATAGAGCTGGAATATGAATGTGGGGAACAGCTCAGGGCTGCGTTTCCTAGAAGTATCGTAAGCCAAAGTTGATCGTAGCTCCATTGGTGATAATGGTTTAATAATCAACGTAGGCTTATACGATGCATTTGGGAAATGCAGCCCATATCATTTGATGAGAAATGATTGAGTTCATATTGAGAGATCAGATTTTTTTATTGGTTCCTTGGCAAATTTGAGCACCGTTTGAGACATTGTTTTGCATTTTAGAGGAGACATGTGAGATTACTGAAGAAAAAAACGTCTGAAAAGCAGCTCAAGTCAGCAAAAGTCTCCATTTCATCTTATTGCATTCAATATGAGATATTAAATATATATCAAATCATCTCTCTAAAGAGATGCGTTCATATGCTGAACATCTGTAGCTCTGGAAGTGTTTGCGATGTCAAATCAAAGACGACACAGAGTTCACACGCAGCCCAGGAATTCACAGCAATTAACCCTTCAGCGTCACATGTAAATATGAGCGCTGGAGGCCGTTAGTCTTTCACACACACACTGGGATCCGGCTTCATTGTTCTGTTGGGGCCCTGGCCTGTTGCCATGGCGATGGTGCTGGCAGCACCTTACTATAATGGTTGGCGTGTGAGCTGTCGATCACTCCATCCCCCCCGTAACACATACATACATACACACACACACACACACACACACACACACACTGATCCACTTTCACCTGCACAAGCTTTCATTTAACTGCCTCTTTTCTTCTCTCTGCATTTAACCCATCTTTTTCTTTTGTCTCCATTTCTGCCTGGGAAAGTCAACATTGTGGAACAGGACAGAACTTAACAGAATAGAATAGAACAGAACAGAATATAATAGATTAGAATAGAAGCCGGATGAAAGCCAGGAGAGAGCAGCCAGTCTTGGATAAACCCCCCACACACACACACACATACACACACATATTATATAGTACATCTGGAATTCTGTGCCATCTAGTGGCTCTTAGCAAACTGTATCTCTGTGTGTGTGAACAGCTGTAAATGTGTAACACTCCCTCTGATCTGATTAGAGTTGTGTGGAAGCCTGTTTCCACCACCAGATGAAAAAAATTAATAAAAAAGGGTAATTGCTACTTTTTTTTCTCACAATTTAGATTGTTCTTGCAATTCTGAGTTTATATCTCACATCTATATCTTATATCACACAATTCCGATTTTCCCCCCTCCCAATTCTGAGAAAAAATAAATCAAATTATGAGATATAAACTTGCAATTGCAAGAAATAAAGTCAGAAATAGTTTCACTCAGTTTTTTTTCTTTTATGTTTTTTTTTTTGTATTATTATGTTGCGGGAAAAAAATCTGAATTGAGAGATGTAAACTCAGAATTCTAAAAAAAAAAAAAAAAAAAGTTAGAATTCCGAGATATAAACTCAGAATTGAGATAATGAACTCAGAATTCCACAATGAAATTTAAAAATAAAAAAGGTTATTTCAACTTTTTATCCTGCAATTATGATTTTGTTTTTCTCAGAATTGCGAGTTTATATCTTGAGTTTTTTCTTGCAATTCTGAATTGTGTGCTAAAAAGTCGCAATTACCTTTTTTTATTTATTTATTTATTTTAATTTTTTTGCAGAAACATATATTTGTGTTTTTCTGGCTTAGTATTATAATAAAGTGTCATCTGTCATCAATGAAGAAATGTAACAAAATAACACTCTTTGAAGAAGATCAACTGATTTTACAGTAGTAATGATGGAATTTTGGTGGAAGCTGTGGTTACCATGATAATTTGATGTGTTTCTGCATTAGGACCTTTAAAATATAATTTGTCTAAGAGTTTTAAGCATTCGGATGTAAGTCCACTTTATTTCATTGTCTGTGTGAGGATCTGTCATCAGTTCCACTGACTTTGTAGCAACCAATATCTAAATCTGAATGAAAAAATTTAATGTTTATATAATTGGAGAAAAAAAAACATTTCTCTCCGGTTAAAAGCAGTGGTGCAGTATATTTTTTGTGCATCAGATGTAATGTGTTAGTGACTCCCAGCAGAGTGTCTCTGACCCCCTGACTGCATCCGTCTCACTGTGTTGCTGTGTTTAAACAAGGCCCACAGGGATGGGGGGACAGAAGGGTCTTCACAGGGACCCCAGGGGGGCATTTTCTCATTTTCACCCCGATAAACAGGATACGCCCACATTAGAGAAAGCGGCTGATGGAGGAAAACCCTGCCTGGCCTCATGTCCATCCAGAACTTTACTGGAGCTCGTTGGCTTATCTACAGATGTTATGGATTTATACTGGCAGCTTGATATTATTAAAGTTCTTGATGTTTTCTTTAGATCAGTATTTTGGTGTCTGGGTAATTTAAAGCACCAGATCATAGATGTTTTCCTAGACATCTATCACCCATTTTAGTAATAGTTCCTCCCATAATCAAAAGACACAGATAAGACTTGAATTTGTATGACAATTAAGTAAAATGATTGTAATATAGTCATGGGAATCGACATGAAAATAATGAGAACTTTAAACAGACTTATAACTAAAACTTGCAGATACATTAGATATATAGATTATAGATAGATAGATAGATAGATAGATAGATAGATAGATACAGGGGCGTAGCCATCCTTACAGAAGTGAGGAGGACAGCAATGTTATATATATATAATTATTATATTTATTTGATCCAAAGTACAGCAAAAGCAGTAATGTTGTGAAATATTTTTACTATTTAAAATAACTGCTTTCTATTTGAATATATTTTAAAATGATTCCTGTGATGCGCAGCTGAATTTTCAGCATCATTACTCCAGTCTTCAGTGTCACATCCTTCAGAAATCATTCTAATATGATGATTTGCTGCTCAAGAAACCTTTTTTAATTATTATTATTATTATTAATTTTTTTTTAGCAGCAAATCAGAATATCAGAATGATTTCTGAAGGATCGTGTGACTGGAGTAATGATGCAAAAAATTTAGTTTTGAAATCACTATAAATAACATTTTAAAATATATTCAAATAGAAAACAGTTATTTGAAATAGCCTAGTAAAAATATTTCAATATTTTACTGTTTTGATGTACTTTGGATCAAATAAATGCAGGCTTAGTGAACAGAAGAGACTTCTTTAAAAAACATAAAAAATCTTACTGTTCAAAAACTTTTGACTGGTGTACAGGCAACTTTAATTTTTCTCTCATTTCTAGCTTTTAATTGGCTTAGAAATCAGATAACTGCTGGACAATAACCAATAATAATGATTTGTTTATATACTACAAACACTTTATAATCACATAATAAGGCAGAATAGTTTCAATACTGTAATAAATGCTATGTCAGTTAGCACTGCATTGTTCATATACTTTATTTATTACCTGGAGGTGACTTGACAAACACAAATAAACCATATTGTCGCAATCGTATGTTTAATGTCTTCATGTTTCCAAACGTTTCTGTTTTTTTGAAAACAACTGTTTCATTCAGGATAGCTGGAGGCTTTTGTCCAAATTAGGGATTTCCTCATACGACTTTCTGCGCGAGAGCTCCTCCGGCTTCGAGTATGAATGAAACATACACTGCACGGAGTGTTTAGCGATGTTCATCTCGCCTTATTCTGGCTCCGAATAAAACATCAGATCATGCACAGACTATCCTGTTTCTTTTAATTTAAATCTATATTTATTCACACCGGCTCTTGAAAACCTCTATGCTAACACACTTGCCCGAAAAAGTGCGGGGGACGAATTTACGTGATATTAAAAGTGGGGGGGACACGTCCCCCGCATAATCTACGCCCATAGATAGATAGATAGATAGATAGATAGATAGATAGATAGATAGATAGATAGATAGATAGATAGATAGATAGATAGATAGATAGATAGATAGATACTGAGGTTGAGAAAACAGTGTGATGCAGTTTGCTGTACTTTTGCAGAGTCAGATAAACGCTCCATCACTGAGCGAAGCTTTCGTGTGTCTGTTATATCAGCAGGAGCAGCTACTGAACGACACCAGAGAAACAAAACGCGACATGTCCAATTATCGCAGAGGTGCGAGGCGGTGTGGGGCTGTTTCTCGGACCCTCTCACAGCCCCGGGTAACTGAGGTGTGAGCCGGGACTTTACAGGGTGCAAAACATGCCTTAAAAACAGATGCAGGAGTGAGATGGTAAATGTGGTTTTCACACACACACACACACACACACACACCAGAGGTGTAAAGTATTGGAGTAAATGTAATTAGTTACTGTACTTGAGTATCTTTTCGGGTACTTTGTAGTTGTACTGAGTATCAAAGATATTAGCAACTTTTACTCTTTACTCCACTACATTTGAAATGAGAGTTGCATTACATTTTGCATGGACCTAGCTTTTTCTACAGCAGTTTATTTCTGCTACAAAAGACGTGATACTGCATATTACAGGTCACTGAAAGTACTGCGTTTTTGCCCTTACCAGGCACGGCGCCAGAATTCTTTCTCTACCGGTGCTAAGGGGGGGCTAGACCAATATGTGGGGGTACTAAGAAAATAAATGATATTGATGACGTCAGAGTAAACCGGGGATATTCAAAATTCTGACGGGGCTATAGCCCCCCCTAGCCCCGGTGTAGCGCCGTCACTGGCCCTTACTCACCCAAACCTGTCAACAAGGCTACTTTATGTGAATGCCTTATGTGAGTTCCTTAGCAAGTATTTGTGAATCAGAGGTGTTTTAAACATGAGATGAGGACATGACTGCAGCCGGCAATGAGGCCCAAACCAGCACATCCACTGCAAGAAGGCTTCGGCTTTTCAATTTTACTTAACATTATTTTATTTATCCATTGTACTGAAGAGACCTGTTTGAAAGATATGTTTTTTTGTTTGTTTGTTTTGTAATTTTGAGGTGTTCAGTTTTATTTTTGTTTCAGAAAATAAACGTGATTGCTCTCCTCACAAATCAACTCTTTCTTGTTTTTGTTTCATGCTCTCTGTGCCTTGCCCTGGACTTTTATGTCACTTCCTGTCTCCCGTGGTGTTTGTAGTCCGCTTGTTCATTGGTTTCCCTTGATTAGTCTCCCCAGATGCGTCTTATCTTGTTAAGCTTGTGAGCCCCCTGTGTGTATATAGCCCTAGTTTTTCCTTTAGTTCCTTGTGAGTTGTTGAACGTAATGGTTGTCTGTTTGCCAGTCATTCTGTTCTTTGTTCCCTTTGTTTTTTGCCTTATTATTTGTTCTAGTTTTTCCATTAAATGCCTGCACATAGATCCTTGCCTCTGCCTGTTTTCCTGTCTCTTTGACTAGTGCATCTTTGAGCCTATATTTAGTATAAGTAAAATACTTAAGTACTGTTAAAATCAGATACTCTAAGACTTTTATTCAAGTTGTTTTGGAATTGGTGACTTGTAACGTGTAGTCGAGTAATTTTCACTGTAAGGTATCTGTACTTTTACGCAAGTATGGTTTTTAGGTACTCTTTACACCTCTGACACACACTCACACACACACACACACACACAAACAGGGGGGAGCGGGGAGGGTTTTTACACCCCTGTAGGGGGTAATAAAGTGAGTTAAAGCATCACACTTCTGTAAACTTAATCTACACAGCTTTAATTACTATTTGGCGCCTCTCTTCTCTCTCTGGTTTTCTCTGCATCTCTCTGTCCGCAGCCGCTTCTCTGCTTGAGCTCTTGCTGACAGTCATGAAAACGAGATTTGCTTGGTTGGGGTTCCTATTTGACTGATCGGCATGGAGCAAATTAACAGCAAGCAACACACACACACACACACACACACACACACACACACACACACAAACACACACACTTCCCCCATCTCTGTTTGTATTACCTTTTCTTCTTTCTTCTGAAATACTGGAGCCAAAAGACCTTTCTGATAATCAACAATCTGTACGGTTGTGTCTGTCTCTTAAAGGGATAGTCACATAAAAACAAACAAACAAAAACAGTCTTTATTTACTCATTATCATGCCGTTTCAAACCTGAATGACATTCTTTTTTAAGTGAAGCGCTAAAGGAAATTATTATTTGCATGCAATTAAAGCGCATAGAGACTACAGCTGCAAAACTTTATAAATATATCATAATAAGTCGTGCATACGTCTCATGCACTACAGGTGCATCTCAATAAATGAAATAGAATGTCATGGCAAAGTTCATTTATTTCAGTAATTCAACTCAACTTGTGAAACTCGTGTATTAAATAAGTTCAATGCACACAGACTGAAGTAGTTTAAGTCTTTGGTTCTTTTAATTGGGATGATTTTGGCTCACATTTAACAAAAACCCACCAATTCACTTTCTCAACAAATTAGAATACTTCATAAGACCAATAAAAAAAAACATTTTTAGTGAATCGTTGGCCTTCTGGAAAGTATGTTCATTTACTGTACATGTACTCAATACTTGGTAGGGGCTCCTTTTGCTTTAATTACTGCCTCAATTCGGCGTGGCATGGAGGTGATCAGTTTGTGGCACTGCTGAGGTGGTATGGAAGCCCAGGTTTCTTTGACAGTGGCCTTCAGCTCATCTGCATTTTTTGGTCTCTTGTTTCTCATTCAATAGTTCTTATTAATTTTTATTTCAGTTTTAGTTATTTTAGTAATTAATACTTTTATGGTGCTTTTATTTGTTGTTATTTTTGCAGCTTGACAAGTACCCATGGAAAACAGCTCTGACATTTTGTTAAACATCTCCTTTTGTGTTTTACGAAAGAAAGTAAGTCATACAGATTTGGGACGACATGAGGGTGAGTGAATGATGACAGACTTTTGATTTTTGAGTGAACTTATCCAGCTGATAGATGATCAGCAGACGGGACTAATGCTCTCATTCTCTCTGTCTGTCTCTTTGAGGCTCATTCGTTCTTCAGAGTAAATGCTCTGCTATTGCAGATATGACACACACAGGCAGACGGCAGCGCAGACAGACAGCCCACAGAAGCCCTCGGCCTGCGGAGAGACTCTGAGGTCTACCTGCTGCTGCTCGGGAGGGGAGACGGAGAGAAAGAGAGAGACAGACAGAACTGGAGCCAGTGTAATGAGCTGTGAAATTCAGCTGTACAGACGCTGTAGCAGCACTGCATTCAATGACGCCACAGATAACTGACAAAACAGTGCAAAATAAGCTCGCAAAATGAAATGAGTAGCTGCATGGGTCAATAATAATAGTACAAAAGTTTGCTTTTCTCTCGCTATTTGCATTCAGCTGAATTCACTGTGCTTAATTGGCATGACGAAAACTGTACATTTGCATTGCCAAAGCATTTTCCGCATACTATAAGGAAAGGAATTTAGAGGAAATGAGGTAAGCAAGCAATATTAACAAATAAGCTAAAGGAATAATAGTGTAAATTAAAATAACAGTGAGAAAGAAAGATATTTTAATTGAAATGAGAAATTTTTTAAAAATTATAATGAAAAGTTGAAGTTAAAACAAAACAAAACAAAAAAAAAACTAAAATTATAACAATAGTGCAAATAGAGATATAGAGTAATAAGTTAAATTATGCAAAATCAAATAAAAAAGAAATGAGAAAATAATAAAAATAAAAGCATTAATAAGCAATATTAACAAATAATCTAAAGGAACAACAGTGTAAAATAAACAAAACGAGAAAATAATCTTTACATTTTAATCAATGTAAGTAATATAAAAAATTAAACACGAAGAACCAGAATAAGGGGGAAAAAATATTAAGATGTATTTATTAAATGCATGTATTAATTTGTACATTTATTAGGTTTATTAACAAATGATGCAAAATATAAAAAATAAGGAAATTAAAACAAGAAAAAAAATCTAGTAAAAGTCAAGAAAACCATAAATAAGTTTAATATTAACAAATAAACCAATGTAATAGTGTAAACAGTGTAAATAATATAAACAAATGGACATTGAAATTAATTACATTAAATTTGAATTTTATTCAAACTTTAATGTGAAAACAATATAAAAATAGATAATTTAATAAAATAACAATATGGGTGAATAGAGCAAATTACTAAATAAGAAACAAACAAATAAAATAAAAAGTAAATAAAGCAACAATCAATAAATAAATATATTTGCAAATGGATTAAACTAGTTGCATTATTGAAAAAAGATCAAACATCCGATATCAGTAATAATGAAGAATGCTTAAAGGGTGGTTCACTGGGCTTTTTCTAGGCTTGATTGTGTTTATGGGGTGCAGTCTAAGATGTGTTAATGCTTCGTTTTAAAAAAACACATTATTTTTCACATAATTTACCTTTATTCCACACCGCTCTGTCCCTTCTCTGATCTTTTCCTGTTTTTATGAAGCCCCGCCCTCAGGGCATCAATTAGGTGATGGGCTCTGATTGGTTAGCTAGCCCAGTGTGTTGTGATTGGCTAAACCGCCTCTAGCACACGTCTATCCGTCCCGCCACTCACCTCAGCGGCATGTGCTCCGGTTGTATTGTAAACAAGGCGTCGTTAATATCGCTTATCAGTTTAAGCACAATTATTATTGAAGAGGATCGTGCAGAACCTGTGCAAGCACGGCTTTTAATGGTAGGCCTAGGTTTTTTGTTTGTTGTTGTCTCATACTTTTAGATACGCTGTTGTAAATGCTACTGCTTATGTTAGCTTTTAATATACGGTTTTATCCTGATTAAAGCTTTAATACAGTACAGCAACTGCACATGTGTCCATGTTTAACGCTTCTCATAGCTATGTGAAAATAAGTGTATAATTGGAACAGTTCATTGTTGGAGCTGAGCTGAATGAGAGAGCATTCTTTATCAGTGCTCTCTGTAAATAATTACTTTGTATTTGCTGTTTTTTTTGTGTGTGTGTGTGTGTGTGTTATGTGATAATATTTGTACAATATGGTCATGAATAAGTTTTTTTTTGTTGTAATCTATATGCCTGTATAACTTGTTCGCTGTTTATTGCTTAACAGTTCATTGTTGGAGCTGAGCTGAATGAGAGAGCATTCTTTATCAGTGCTCTCTGTAAATAATTACTTTGTATTTGCTGTTTTTTTTGTGTGTGTGTGTGTGTGTGTTATGTGATAATATTTGTACAATATGGTCATGAATAAGTTTTTTTTGTTGTAATCTATATGCCTGTATAACTTGTTCGCTGTTTATTGCTTTGGCAACATTGTGCTGTTTCACAGTCATGCCAATAAAGCTCATTTGAATTGAATTTTCTCTTCCTCTTCTCTAAAGCAGCGCAGCATGGCCTCGCCCCCTTTGCTGCCTTTTTCTGAGGGCGGGGTTTATCTGGGTTTGTGACGTCATGAACCCGGGAAGTAACTTGTTGTAGTTCCTTCCAGCCGTTTTTGTAGGCATTAAACTGCCAGAATTTTAAAAGAGGATATCTCCGTTTGCTCTGAACTTTCAGCTTCGTAACTTTGCAGATATTGTTTATGCTCAAACAGCAACATTACACACTAGCTAATGTTAAAAAAGTGAAATCGCAATCAACCACCCCTTTAACGTTTAGAAACAGCAGATTATTCACTGTCTTTAACTCTCTCTCTCTCTCTCTTGTTCTCTGTGGTTTGAATATATGATGTTCATATTAATGACATCACTCTCAGCATTCACTTCCTGTTCTGTGTCAGCCAATCACATTCAAGACTTGGTTAGCTGTGTTTGCCTGTGCAAAACACATCACCATGTTGTCATAGGTGGTTGCCAGGACATTGCTAAGGTGTTCAAAGTGATTTCAGCATGTTGCCACGGTGTTCTAGGAACTCTCTTCCTTCATGATGCGTCTGTGGGATTTTTTAACCTGTTTTATGCATCTTGCATCTGATCAGTTAGTAAAGTAACAGCAACACGATTTGAGGAATCATGCTGCAGGACGTCTTAACACACACACACACACACACACACAGAGCGTCACAGGTATTAATGTGCGACTCCAGGCTGCTCTCGCGATGACATCATCATCATCCAGCACATCGAATCGATGTGTTTTCTCCTCAGGTGTCAGCGTGTTTGTGTGTGTGTGTGTGTGTGTGTGTGTGTGTGTTTAGTGGTGGGAAAAGTGAGAGTGTGTGTGTCAGACATGTCGACTCCGCTGCTGTGATGGATGGTCTGTGTTGTAAGACAGATGACAGTGGCTGCTGTGTGTGTGTGTGTGTGTGTGTGTGTGTGTGTGTGTGTGTGTGTGTGTGTGTGTGTGTGTGTGTGTAAAAACAGGCCAAAA
>NW_015506348.1:2109-8652 GCF_001515645.1 Sinocyclocheilus grahami | reverse complement strand
GAGGGCGGGGTTTATCTGGGTTTGTGACGTCATGAACCCGGGAAGTAACTTGTTGTAGTTCCTTCCAGCCGTTTTTGTAGGCATTAAACTGCCAGAATTTTAAAAGAGGATATCTCCGTTTGCTCTGAACTTTCAGCTTCGTAACTTTGCAGATATTGTTTATGCTCAAACAGCAACATTACACACTAGCTAATGTTAAAATCGCAATCACGCAATCAACCACCCCTTTAACGTTTAGAAACAGCAGATTATTCACTGTCTTTAACTCTCTCTCTCTCTCTCTGTGGTTTTGTGGTTTGAATATATGATGTTCATATTAATGACATCACTCTCAGCATTCACTTCCTGTTCTGTGTCAGCCAATCACATTCAAGACTTGGTTAGCTGTGTTTGCCTGTGCAAAACACATCACCATGTTGTCATAGGTGGTTGCCAGGACATTGCTAAGGTGTTCAAAGTGATTTCAGCATGTTGCCACGGTGTTCTAGGAACTCTCTTCCTTCATGATGCGTCTGTGGGATTTTTTAACCTGTTTTATGCATCTTGCATCTGATCAGTTAGTAAAGTAACAGCAACACGATTTGAGGAATCATGCTGCAGGACGTCTTAACACACACACACACACACACACACAGAGCGTCACAGGTATTAATGTGCGACTCCAGGCTGCTCTCGCGATGACATCATCATCATCCAGCACATCGAATCGATGTGTTTTCTCCTCAGGTGTCAGCGTGTTTGTGTGTGTGTGTGTGTGTGTGTGTGTGTGTGTGTGTGTGTGTGTGTGTGTGTGTGTGTGTCTGAACACAGGCCAAACTAACGTTTATTTACACTGCCACACTGAAAGAGTGATTTAAAAACAGCTAGTGTGTGTGTGTGCACAGATCAGATTTCTAAACAAGCCTTTGAAATGTAGAAGATCGTTAAAACCATAGAGAGTCCTAAATACAAGCCTTCCTGACAAACACACACACACACACACACACACTGGCATTTCAGAAGCTCAACAAAACAACAGTTCCAAACCCTAGTGAGTCACCTACATAGGGAGCATCCCGACTGTCGTCCTCAATGCTAAACTGCACAAAATCAACTTGTGCACATTTAATAGTTTGATGTTAACCTGTTGCTAAGCTTGAGAAACACATATTGACACACACATAATGATTTCATTAGATTCAACTATTTTTAGTGACACTTTTCAGTACTGAATGAATTACAGTTATTGAAGTATACGAAAATATTTTTTTTAGGATTAATACTTAAATACAAAATGTATTGGTCCACTCATTATTCACTCTTTATTTGATCTGACTGCCAAATTTAGGATTTTTTAAAATATTTTTACACAAAATTTAGTTAAAAAAATCACTTTATTAATGAGATGATAATCGGATGTTGCTCAGTGAATTAAACATGCAACATAAACATACTAATCATTGCATGGTGCTTTTAATTTCAGAATAAATTATATAATAATCGATTTATATAATAACCTATATGCAGTATACATTACATCCTAAAAATTCTGCTTT
This sequence comes from Sinocyclocheilus grahami, assembly GCF_001515645.1. Classification (NCBI taxonomy): domain Eukaryota; kingdom Metazoa; phylum Chordata; class Actinopteri; order Cypriniformes; family Cyprinidae; genus Sinocyclocheilus; species Sinocyclocheilus grahami. The sequence continues at coordinate 7,117 of NW_015506348.1, read as the reverse complement.
TATTCTGATTATGCTAGTTCGCTTTTACAAAAATACTAGCTTATTTTTCACTAGTTAATTTGTACAGATGAACTTAAATCCTCTATTATTGTTTGAAATAATCTACACAACCACTGTTTTTACATAACGCATCCTTTATTTTGGATAAATACAGCTCTTAATACAGCATATTCCATGTAGTTTTTAAGCATGTATATGACAGCGTTTCAACTCGTTGAAACAATGTGTATATGTTTAACTCCCACCGTTCCAAAGTTTGATGTCAGATTTCTTGATGTTTTTGAAAGACGTCTCTTCTGCTCACCAAGGCTGCATTTATTTGATCATAAACACTAAAAATGGTCATATTGTGAAGTATTATTATCATTCAAATAACTATTTTCTATGTGAATATATTGTATAATGTAATTTATTTCTGTGATCAAAGCTGAATTTTCAGCATTATTACTCCAGTCTTCATTGTCACATGATCCTTCAGAAATCATGAAAATATGCTGCTCAAACATTATTATCAATGTTGAAAACAGTTGTGCTGCTTCATATTTTTGTGGAAACCGTGATACTTTGTTCCAGGATTCTTTGATAAATAGAAAGCTTAAAGAAAATCTTACTGACTATATACAGTGAGCAATAGTCTACTATTTTGAGAGCATCCAATGACAGGCAAAATCTTTGGGATGGTCCATGCGGGAGACAGTAAGAGAGGGAAAGATAAAGTGTGTGTGTGTGTGTGTGTGTGTGTGTGTGTGTGTGTGTGTGTGTGTGTGTGTGTGTGTGTGTTTCTGCATACCAGGAGTGTGTGAGTGTTGGCGTGTCTCTGCAGTGTTTACACCAGTGTATTCTGGGTGAATTCCGGCTCCATTGCTATAAATTTCCCAGTGCAGTTCTGGTGTTTCTGCCCAGGCTGTCGGTTCACACGCACTGTGAGTACAAGATCAGTGTGACGCTGAGAGAATATATGACCGCAGACACAGAGACTTCAGCGCGGCCTTGAGCTCCTCAAGAGTCAGCTTTGTCTCGGATGTTTCTCCTGAAGAGAAAAAAATAATACATCCGTCATCCATAACGGATAATATTAAAATAATATTAAAAATAAATAAAGATATATAAAATATTTTACAATTTTCAAAATTATATCTTATTTTAATGTTTTATTTGATTCATTTATAATATAATAATATTATACTATAATCATGTTAATTTCATGTTACTCATTTTATTCTTGTTATTCCTCTTTCCTTCAGTGATTCTGTTTGTTAACAGCAGGTGTTCATCACTAATGCTCTGTTGTCACTCGATTAATCATTTAATTGTCTCATTAACACTGAGGATTTTGCGGTGTATATTGCTATAACATTCAACATTTATAAAAATGAAGCTGAAAGATTGCTTCAAGAACATAATACTAACCTTAAAAACAAACAAACAAACAAAAAAAGATTCCACTAACATTAAATGTTCCACTGCACATCTACGTGTTCAGATGCATATGCTGGCTAATAATTGACCTCTTTCCTGTAAACCATGCTCAAGTTGAACATGAAATCCCGTAAATACAAGCCATTATTGACATATGCTTACAAAAACACAGACAGGTATCCTAAGTTTTAAATCGTTAATAAATAAAGTAGTTAGTGAAATGAGGAAGGCGAAAACTGCATATTTTGTGCAATTGATTGCAGAATCAGGAGGAAATAGCTCATCTCTTTGGAAGTGCATTAACAAACTTTCTAAATGAGAACACATACAAAGAAAACCATTGCTGGAGCTGCACATAAATAGAAGACTTAGTACTGATAGCACTGAAATTGCCAATGAATTTAATAGATATTTCGTCCAGTCTGTGGAAGAGCTTGCTATATGTTTTGAACCTGTACAATTACCTCAAAATGCAATAAATGACACACCCTCATCCTTTTATATCTCTGAGGTTGATGATGATAAGATACTTTAAATTATGAATCAATTGAATAATTCAAGGGCTAAGGATATATTTGGAATGGATACCGCATTCGTAAAAAATATATATAGTGCTTGTTTGCTAAAGCCCTTGGTAAATTTGATACATTTATCTATTAGAGAAAGTAAATTCCCCTCAAATTGGAAAACTTCTATTATAACCCCAATTTTTAAGGCAGGATCAGTTGATGAGGTTCAGCATTATAGACCAATTTCTTTACTCCCTGCAATCTCTAACATTTTGGAAAAGTTGGTAGCTGAACAATTTATCAACTATCTAGAAAAACATGATCTACTTCACTCTAAACAGTTTGGTTTTAGAACTAAGTATTTGACAGAAATAATATTTAGATAATGGCAACGTAGTAGGCGCAGTGTTTTTAGATCTCAAAAATGCATTTGATACAGTGAATCATGAAATTCTCCTACATAAATTAAATTTGTTTAGCTTCTCTCAGCAGGCAATAAATTGGTTTAGATCATATTTAGAATATTGAGATCAGTGTGTTAAAATAAATAATTCAAGATCAGCTTTACGAAACAATGAGATGGGTCAAGGTCAAGGTCAAGGTCAACTTTATTATCCCCGAAGGGCAATTTGTTTTACAGTCAACAGTAAACCATATGCAAACAACAAACAAGCAAAAATTAAATTTGTTTAGCTTCTCTCAGCAGGCAATAAATTGGTTTAGATCATATTTAGAATATTGAGATCAGTGTGTTAAAATAAATAATTCAAGATCAGCTTTACGAAACAATGAGATGGGTCAAGGTCAAGGTCAAGGTCAACTTTATTATCCCCGAAGGGCAATTTGTTTTACAGTCAACAGTAAACCATATGCAAACAACAAACAAGCAACCACAACACAGACAAAAACAATGACTTCCATTAATAATATACATAGAATTATTTATAATTTAAAAAGCCAATGGTACACTCTAAAAAATGCTGGGTTGCTTCAACCCAACATTGGGTCAAATATGGACTAACCCAACCGTTGGGTTACGTTTTTACATTCAACTTTTAACCCAACAGTTGGGTTAGTCCAAATTTGACCCAAAGTTGGGTTGAAATAACCCAGCATTTTTTAGTGTGTAGCTGGTATAAAATAATTTTTAAATCTATTGGTCCTACATAAAGTCAAGCAATATCTGCGAGTAGAAGGAAGCAACTTAAAAACATTCTGCAAGGGATGGCTGGGATCATTCTTAATTAACTCAGCCTTCTTCAAAGTCCTAGACTTATACAAGTCGTTCAAATCCTTTAAAGTGGTGCCAACAATCTTACCACACACTTTAACAATACCCTGCAATCTGTTTCTGTTTTTAACGTTTAGTGACCCATACCAACACACAAATGAGAAAGTAATGACAGATTCAATACAACAAGAGTAAAACATCATGAAAGTACTGTCCACCTTGAAACTGCCAAGCTTCTGCAGGTAGAACATACGCTGGTGGGCTTTCTTACACACAGCATCCACATGAGCCTCAAAGGTCAACTTTTCCTCTATTAAAGTACCAAGGTATTTAAATTGATGTACAACCTCAACAACATGGTCATTAATGATCACAGGTGAGATGACTGTAGGATTCTTCCTAAAATTTATAATCATCTCTTTAGTTTTAAGTACATTAATGTCCAGAAAGGACAATTTACACCAATCAATAAAATCTGCAGGTACAGGACCATGATCAAGATCTTCACTATTTAAAAGGGAAACAATCACTGAATCATCCTCAAACTTGATGATGTGACGCCTCTAGTTGCGTTTGACACTCATTAGTATAAAGCACAAATAAAAGAGGTGAAAGAATGCATCCTTGCGGTGACCCAGTCGAAGAAAAAAGTACATCAGATAAAACCCCCGTTTACTTTCACACGTTGAGACCTATCAGTTAAAAAATCCATCAGCCAACATATCAGCCCAGAATCAATATTATAAACCATATTTAACCTTTCTGCTAAGATATGTGGCTGGATACAGTTAAAGGCAGATTAAAAATCGATAAAAACTAATCGCACAAAAGTCTTTACACCCCTTTACACCTTTGGGTCTCCCTCAAGGGTCAATTTTGGGTCCATTGTTGTTTTCCTTATATGTCAATGATTTACCAAATTGTTGTAAGCAAACTAAATGTCAGTTATATGCAGATGACACAGTCATTTATGTATCGGTACAGACTCCACGCTTAGCTGCAGATATATTAACAAATGAAATGGCTGGTGTGTCACAGTGGCTTCAAAACAACTGTTTGACCTTGAATTGTTCAAAAACTGTCTCAATGTGTTTTTCAATAAGAAGGAAGTAAATGAATGGTTTTATAATTAAGATCAATCAAAAGGCAATAGAGACAGTTAACAATTTTAAATATTTAGGTGTTATTTTAGATTCTCATTTGAAATGTGTTGTGCATGTAAAGAGGCTGTGTAGAACTATTAGAACAAACTTGAATTGTGTTTACATGATTAGACTGTATATATCTCTAAAAGCAGCTAAGTTATATATGCATGCAATGGTCTTTTCACATTGATCTTATTGTGTGATTGTCTGGAGTCAGGTTTCTCGACTGACTATCAAACCTGTTAGATCTCTATATAAACAAACACTACACATTTTGGACAATAAACCAAATAGATGGCATCATTGTAATATTTTACAAAAATATTTTTTTGTATTAATTTATCTCTTATTAACATGGTTTTTAAATGTGTAAATAGTCTTGCTCCAGAAATTATATGCCAATTAATATCAAAACAGAGTAGTAAGGTGATCACTACAAGAGGTGCAACTAATCAGAATTGCACAGTACCAAAGAGAAAAACTAAATTTGCACAATCCACATTTTCAGTTCAAGGTACACTGCTTTGGAACAGCCTAGCAGCTGAACTGAAAATGCAAACAGAGTTGAACATTTTTCAAAGAAATTTTAAAAAGTGGTTCAAACAAAAGCAGGTTTGTGAACACTGATGGTCATATTTTTGCTTTACTGTTGTTAAAAAAGCCTAACCAGGGACTGGGGCTGCAAATTAGCCTTTGGCTAGAAG
>NW_015506348.1:592-2099 GCF_001515645.1 Sinocyclocheilus grahami | reverse complement strand
CCTATATGTGGAGCATCGGCTGCTTGAAATTGTAGCAATGTTATATTGCATTGTCCCTGTTAAATAAACTAAATAAATATGTTATACTCTGTACCTTGTAAACATGCAAGTCAATACTTTCAACCTTTAGTGATCAATTGTTATATACGCTTTACTTCTAACCTTGAAACTTTCAAATCTCTTGACTTAAAATTCAATTGACTTAATATGTTTATAAAATGTCCAACGTCTCTTTAATTTGGGAATGTTTCAACTTACACCGTCAAGTTGTATAAATGTTAAGACAAAACATTCTAAAAGTAATGTCTTTGAAACATTATTATAACTTGGATAATATTTGATATACGTTCTCAGAATGTTCTCTAAACATCCTTGTGATGTTATTTGTACTTGATGAACGTTCTGAGAAATGTTTTTTTTTGTAACCTTTAAATAACATTATAATCATAAGGAAACTGGATATTTTAAATAAAAAAATAAAACCTTCAAATAACATTATAGTTTGTGTATAGAATTTATAGTGTGTAGTGTATTTACTGTCACTGTCAGGAATTATTTTAGTGGAAGGGCAGCATTTAATGAACTTACTTCTAAAAAGTAACATATCAATACATACATTTTTGAGTTTAATATTTGTATTGTTTGGTAACTGTTTTACAAAAGCAATAAGGTACTCCAGGTGTGCTGTATTGTGAATAAATCATGGCTGAAGGAGTTGCTGACTCCGCTTCCCTGTTAGCTGGGATACAGGGGACAAAGCTGGGTGCTTCCTGAAAGGCAGTTCATGCGTGCATGGTTGTAAGTTTAATCAGCTCAAAAAATGATGAGCTAATTTACTTGCTAAATTTAAGGCAATCCATTTTCAAAAGCAAACTCAACTAATTACATTTTGCAGTGTGAATGATAAAGTCAGCAGAAGTATGATTCAATTATCACAGCCAAAGATTAATGATCGAGCCTAAGTTCTGCCTGTATTTATGCACGTTCCAAACAAATAAATTACAGTAATTGCGGTAAAATAACTGTATGAAAACAGTGATATTGACATAACTTATCTAGTGTCCATGACCTGTAAATCTGTAACACAGTCTGCATGGTTATTTATTGACTAGATGGTCTTTATATTGACGCTTTGCATGGATGCTGCACATTGCTGATGAGTTTGCAGCCAAAATGAAGATATCAGTCATACTCCTTTACTTCTTTTTGACATTATGTCCTCTCTCTGAGGGGTTGCCCCTCAACTGTCCTTCTCCATTTATCAATGAGAGTGCACACCTGGGATCAGGGAAACTATGCGCAACATTGCAACTGCAGAGAAAGTTGTCCTGCCCCGGTGTAAGCCTGTCAGTAAGTGAAAATGTGCAACTAAATCCTGAGAAATGGCACCTGGAGAGTCTGTCACTGAAGGTGAGCTTTTAAAATGCATGTTTACTACATAATTTTCTATATGGAAAGTAGCATTACATCCCTTTCTGTCTACTCATACATACTATTTTTTTTTTTT
>NW_015506348.1:0-556 GCF_001515645.1 Sinocyclocheilus grahami | reverse complement strand
AATAAAGCATGTTTTAATGGTTTTAGAAATGTTCGCCAGATGCCTTTTAGAGATTGTTTGGCCTCTGTGATTGTGCTAGATATAGACAAATCAAACAATAGCCTAGGGCCTCTGCACTGTTGAGGGCATCATATTAACAAACTGATCAAGAGGGGAGGCTTAACCTCTGATATACTTTTGTGATGTATCTTTACCTCAGTTAACTATGGTCTCATGCAATTGTAAAATTAAATCTTACTACTTCTTTTCAGGTGGAAAAAAACTGCAGTTTTATGGTGTTGAAACAAGACAAAGAAAGCCAGCATTTTCCTGGAGGATTCTATTCAAACATTACTATAAACTCCATCAATACACAGTCAGAATTTTTGTGTGTTTGCACAAATTTGCACATAAGATACAGACGTGCTTTTGTGATGAAACATTTAGTGAAAAATCCTGCACATCCATCTGATAACAACTTTTGGCAGAAAGCGTGGGATTCTGCAGTGGATTATAGACAGAATGTAAAAAATAGCAGATACAGTGGGGAAAAAAAGTATTTAGTCAGCCACCAATT
>NW_015506347.1:320426-322447 GCF_001515645.1 Sinocyclocheilus grahami | reverse complement strand
TGTGTCATATTCCAAGTCTTCTGAAGTCATATGATAGCTTTGCATGAGATTTGCAAGTCATTATTCATTGACGCCACCAAAGCTTACATCTAGCCTGCATCGGCTTCCAAATTCAAGGATAATTTTAACATTTAATTTATGATAAATTGTTACTTAGGGTTATATACAGTGTTTAGTGAGTGAAATTGACTTTTTTCTTTAGGACCTTGTGTGAAGTCCATTATTAATTATGGTTTATGGTTAATTATGGTGTGCCGAATTTTGTTTGTTTTTTATTTTTTTGTCGAGCACCCAATTTTGAGCATTTTGTGCTGTTGATGTGTGTGATTTGGTTTCGTCTTTGTTTTCTTCTTTAGACACCAATTATATTTGTTACTTTATTGTTTGAAGCAACATTCCATAATTGTTTCACACTTAATGATGTTGTATGACTTCATGTCTTATGGACTATTTTTATACAATTTTCTATAGCTGTTTTTAGTGTCATTAATTATAATATACTACCATTCAAAAGTTTAGGGTCAGTAATTAGGGAGTAATGGCTGCTGAAATTTCAGGTTTTCCATCACAGGAATGTATTACATTTTAAAACATATTAATATTTTAATTTGTAATAATATTTCACATTATTTATTGTAGTTTTGATCAAATAAATGCAGCCTTGGTGAGCATAAGTGATCTCTTTCAAAAACATTAAAAAAACTCCCCCAAATTTTTGAATGGTAGTGCAGCTGCATAAAGAGTCTTAAAATATCTCCACAGAATAAAACAGCATATGGGTTCGGAAGGACATGGGGCGAGTAAATGATGACAGAATTTCTGGGTGAACTTTTCCTTTAAATGGCAAGCTTAAATGACACAACGGCCCGGCCTCTGCGTTCTGCCTCTGTGCCTGTCGGAGGGTCTGGTTTGTGACCCTGAGGCTTGCGAGAGGCTTTTATTCAGGGTTACAGGGGGCTGTAGTCTTTTGAAAAATCACTCCTGCTTCTTTGTGCTGTAGAGTGGAATTGGCAGAAGTGAAGTGAGCACAGTGCGATTCTACACACAGTGGGACTGTGTGGCCAATCACTATGTGTAAGGGTTGCGAGTAGAATGATGGGCATTTGTGTATATGACAGGCTAGAAAGAATGAGGCAGGGAGAAGGAGTGAGAAAGTGAGAGATAAATTTTACTGCTTGCACAGATCCATTGTGCGAATGTTTGTGTAGAAGTGCATTGTGTCTCTGTCTGTGTGGATAATGGACTTCCTTCATGTTTTGATTACATTTGGCCGTCTAATGAAACCTAATTAATTTTGTTGACATTTGTGGACCCCACACTAATATGAATGAGAGGGCTTTTTCTCCTGGAGGTTTGTGAATGCTAATCAAGGATATTAACCTAATTCTGTCCTATATGCATTGCATGGCATTCTTTTTTTACTCATTATCGAGAATTCGCATTCTGAGCCATAGCATTCTAAAAGGTCTCTTCCTATCCACAGCATGTATCCACAGTTAAATATCCTTGTGACATTTTAATAAACCTCCATTGTACAGGAGACTGTTTTCCTATGGTAGGAGTTTCTCTCGGATGACCTTATCTGCTGGGATGCGTTTCTACAAGTTTGTGGTCAGAGAACACATGGAAATGATTTGATTCAAGAAGATGATTGAATTTGTGATGTGCTTCTCTCTTTGTCTCTCTTTCTCCCTCAGGCATCCTGCGTACTGCAGTTCCAGATCTAGATAGAGAAGTGCAGGATCAGTATCTAGTGGTCCTGCTAGCTAAAGACATGGGTGGCCATCTTGGCGGTTTGTCAGGAACGACATCAGTTACTGTACGATTGACGGATGTCAATGACAATCCTCCTCACTTCGTACAAAGTGAGTAACTTTCCACATAATGTCTATGCAGATCCATTACAGAAGTTTACCATAGTTAAATTACCATGGTTTGTACAATAAAAGCCATCTCTTTCATTAAAAAACACTTTTTGAAGTACATCCCATGTAGAACCATCCCATGTTTTTTTTTTTTTT
>NW_015506347.1:317967-320360 GCF_001515645.1 Sinocyclocheilus grahami | reverse complement strand
CTACGACATAAATTACACAAAGGCATGCATATTTAAAAAAAAAAAATTGAGCACCAAATCAGCATTTTAGAATGATTTTTAGGATCATGTGACATGAAGACTGAAGTAATGACTGCTGAAAATACTGCCGATAAAGTGCTATTCTAAAAACACATTAAAAATTCCAGAGGAAACTGATGACAAATCAGTTTAAAGTTTGGGTTAAGTTTGCATTATTTGTCTGTCTGTGTGTGTGTGTGTGTGTGTGTGTACCTACTTAACTATATTTTGGGGACAGATTTGTACCAAAAAGTGAGCAAAACCTGACAAAATTGCCAAAAACCTCCATTTGGGACATACTCATTTGTAAAACTGGTATAAAAATAAGTTTTTTTTTGAAATTGTAAAAATGCAGAAAGTTTTCTGCGGGGTAGGGGTAGGGGTGGATTTAGGTTGAAAAAGTGTATAAATATCTGTATATAAAAACAATAGAAGTCTATGTAATGTCCCCATTTAGATAGCCAAGTAAACATGTGTGTGTGAATTCTTCCGAATCTTTGTGTGAATTCCCACAGCTTCTCATGAGATTGGGTTGGTAGGTTAATATTGTAATCAAAAACAGAAGTTAATCACATACTCTTTCAAGTACAACCCACACGATCTTATAATTCTTTGGTATTTTTAAGGATACTGTGGCTACCATAGTAAATTTAAATGCATAATAGAATGGCCTAGACATTAGTGCTTGTGTAGTGGACACAGTTTGAATCTTATCACTGTTCCATTTTCCCGCCCCCTCCCTACTGTTTCCATCAACAAGAGTGGCAAACTCCCAAAACATTTGGCTTATATTATTTTGTTTAAACACCCTAAATGGGTTCGAGAATTGATCGTGTATACAACCTGGTTGGTGCATAAAAAACAGCTATTTCCAAGAATGGGAGACAGGAGAGATGAAGTTATAAGAAAGTTATAATACAGAGCTAGTTATAAGAAAGAGCTATATCTAATGCTCACCGTCAGCTGTTTAACTGTTCCTGCGTAGTGTTAACACTATCAAATGCAGCCTCCCTCCAGTTCTGCTCAATTACATACCAGCCCTTTATTAGTACGGTCAAAGCAGGGCCCTTTCTCTCCCAGCGACAGCTCTGCCCTTCACATTCTCATGGTTTTTTTTTTTTTACTGGGGTGAGATTATCTGAAGATGTGTGGGGAAAATATATCAAAGTCTCACCCAGGTAGATGTTCAGGTTCACTAGGCAAGGTTGGGTAAGTCTCCTCATATTTGGAAGCCGATTTAGAAATCTCTCCGGGAGTTCGCTTCAGATAAAAGCAGACAAATTGCAGGCGTTTTGGGAGCTGTTTTGACCATTGCAATTACGTTTGAAGAATGTTGCGGGGAGCGCCGAGGCTGATGCATCCCTCGGTATAATAGATGCAGACTCGGGTGCAGGGGGAGTTGAACTGGTTTATGTAGTTTTAACAGCCTTGGCTGCTGTGTTGGGCATCCGAGAGGAGCAGAGCAGTGCACTGTGCACGTGATGGATGGCTGGGTAGATTGTTTGACGGATGACTACATAGGTACGCCTGTTAAGATCAGTGTCTTTTTTATGAGGCGACGAGATAGGAAGAAACGATACTGAGAAGGGTTCATCATAAATATTACTAATTTATTTCCCCTGAGTGTCTGCTGGTTACAGATGAAGAGCGAAAGTACAAAAGAGAAGGAGAGGGGAAACGAGGAGATTGAGGTAAGACGGAAAAAGCAAAGATAGCAAAAGAAGAGGGGGAGTTTGAGAAACTAAATGATAATCACCATAATTTGTCCACAGACAGAGCAAGAAAGCTAAAAAAAAACAAAAAAAAAAAACAAAGGCTGACGGGGAGACGGAGATGGGAAGGAGGGGAGAGGGGATGGGGACATGAGAAAAGGGACAGCTTAACTCTGCTCCGAGAATGGAATCAGTTTTATTTATGGGAGTGTGTGTTTGCCTGTATGTGTGTGTCTGTGTGCCCACTCACACCTTTAAGTCATTTATTACATTCTGTCTACACTGGAAGTGTTGAAGCTGCATGTCAACAATGTTCAGTACTAATCAGCTGTGCGCTAAACTTAAGCAACAGTGAAGACAATAAACATTTGAATATTTACACTATTGAATTGTTTTGTTTTGTTTGTATTTGGCGAAATCGAATAATATTATAAAATAAAAAACTGACCCTAAACTTTTAAACGGTAGTGTACAGTGGCTAAAGAGTAAAGCTACAATACTGTTTAAAACTTGTTCAAAAGTCAGAAGTTGTCATTGATCACAAGTAATGATCAGAAGTTATTTAAATTATCAAATTATATTTGTAGAAATTTTTATTTTTATTTTAGGCAGACGAGGAAAATAAAACGACTGTAGCATCTG
>NW_015506347.1:311473-317916 GCF_001515645.1 Sinocyclocheilus grahami | reverse complement strand
ATTTTATTTTTCATTATTTATTATTAATTTTATTTAATGACATCTTTTAAACTTAAACTTAAGATGTGCAGTTTATTCTGATCAATCTTTTGCATGCATTGGCTCTGGAATTAGCGCAGTTGTCCATTTATGGGGTGGATTGATCAAAGGAATTATGACTGATTTAATGAGGCATTAAAGTGAAACTAACGATAAGTTATTGTGTTGTTGTTTTGTTAAAACTTTACTATAAAAATTTGTTGTCTGTTTACACACATTATATTTGTGAGTTCAATACTATATATTTATTTTCAGATGAGAAGGAAAAATGGGATTAGAGTAGCTCTGCAGTGCGTCAAAAATATAAAGGGGCATACTTAAACTTGCGGGGCAATGCAACTGAAGCTGTCATTGATTATAATGGGAGCGATTATGTTTTGCCGCTCGTGTACAGTGTAGTCACTGTTATTCCATCTGTCTGTTCTCATATGTCTTCCCTCCCTCTCTCTCTTCATCTCTCACACATGCCATTTACACACTCACCGACTGGCTCATGAGAGGAGACTCATGTGCGTGCTCACAGGAACACACATCCGCTTCTGTGTCGTACACACATACACATTCATGTCACATACACGCGTTCGACAGTTCATCAGGCTGAGGGAGGAGAGAGGACGGCTGGAGATGGAGAAACTCGGAGGTGACAGGCTTTGTCATCAACCCTTAAGAGCTAATTTTCATTCGGCATCTTTCCCTCTTGCTCTTCGGCTTTCCAAGCGTCTACTTGATATGTGAATTTCTTTTCTCGACCCTCTGCAGCCCTCCTCACCCTTCTGTCCTCAGCTGGTGTTGCTTTTAAAGGCTCTGCATTGGTCAGCGGCACATACTGATGATAAAATACTGTTCATCAAAACACTTACTGTGTGCTTTCAGCGGATCATAAAGCCCATTTATTTACACTCTCAAAGCATACACTCTCATTTGGCCTTCTAGCTAGGCATTGTGGAATCATGCAGTGACTCCGGCGATCAGAATGGCTATAAAATGCCACAGTTTGGATGTAACTAAAATGCACCATGTAAACTCATCTCAGCCTCTGCTGCAATCCATTTTGAAAGTAAAGGAAGCATCAAATGTAAAGAATTAGTTGCTTGGCGTCTCAGCAACGTGTCTGATGTTGAGAGCAAAGCAGTTTTATGAGCGACTAAAAATGAAAAAAGTGCATCCCTTGTGACTTTTCCCAATCAATTCACATGTGTGTGAGTACTTTAAGCGTTTTCTATCTTGGTAGTCGGATATGGGCTTTGGGGTCCTGAACACTCAATTAAAAGGAAAGTACCTTCACAATGAATTCTATTCAGTTTGGCCTCCCACTGCTATTTGTATTCGCAGGCCTCGTCCAAACCCGTAAGGTTATATATCTGTGTTTTCGCCACACATAAAACGATAAAGACGCGTATCTGAATCCGTAAAGATGCATCCCTGGAGTGACTTCTTCAAGCGTGAAGGAGGAATGAAGGAAGGAAGGAAGGGATGAGAGGAGCACTAACAGCCCCATCTTGGTTTGTATTCGCAGGCCTCGTCCAAACCCGTAAGGTTATATATCTGTGTTTTCGCCACACATAAAACGATAAAGACGCGTATCTGAATCCGTAAAGATGCATCCCTGGAGTGACTTCTTCAAGCGTGAAGGAGGGATGAAGGAAGGAAGGAAGGGATGAGAGGAGCACTAACAGCCCCATCTTGGCTGTACCAGCCCGCTGTAATCAAACTTGTTTTCATCTCACTCTGCGCTCAGAAACACAGAAGATGTGCCTTCTTGGTGCGCTGGCGAGCTCGCGGCTTCTTATCTGTGTCGCGTGGCCTGGTCTTTGTCCATTTCCTCAAGTCAGTTTGCCGGAGAGGTGCTCAGCCATGTGTTCTGATTGGATAATTTGTTGACTGATTCGGCTGATTGGGTTTGGTATGAATAAGGCAAGCAGGCAAAGCGCTTCTGACTCAGTGGCTGCCTGTGGGGTCTCCTAGGGGGGCTATAGATAGCAGTGGGGCATGAAAACGTCTCTGAAATCGCTCCGTCGTATCACAACGCCCAATTAGAGCTGGGATTAGATGGTCCCCGGTTCCACATGAGGCACAGGTAGCACTATGGTCATTTGTGGTGATGACTGCATCTTTGTGGCCGCTCTCGCATTCGAGGTGAAATGTCAAAGACATCCAGAAGTGACTGTATGCTGTTTTAGTGTCATTAATGAGAGAAACATATAGTAGAGTAGCACTGCAAATCTTTTTTGAGGTTTCAATCACTAGAAATACGACAGATCAAAAAGACCTGCTGACTATCCAGTCTTTTCTCAAGAGGCCAAATTATCTGTGTAAGAACATTTACACAAACATTTTTGTGCAATTCTAAGCTTTCTACATCAGAAGTTCTCAGCTGGTTTTGCAACAGGACTCTGATTTTCAAGTTTAGTTTGGGTTAGGCTGCTAGGAGGTTCGCTAAAAAGATTTTTTTTAAAAAAACAGGAAAAAGGAAAAATTATACATAAATTAAAAAAAGTAAATAATAAAATAAATACAAATTTAATGAATTTGACATTATTGTACATGCTTCTCTTCAGGTATATACTGTACATTTGACAGTACTTTAATGTCAGATATGACTAAATTAATGAATTATATATATATATATATATATATAATTATTTGTAATTTTTTTTATATATAATGCTTTTATTTCATAAAAATATTTCATTTAATATTTATAATTTAATATGTATATTAAATATTTTTGCAGTATAATGCGTCTTTATAAATGAAAATAAATACAGTAGCCACCTTTTATATTTTAGGGAGAGGGTCACTTCCAAGAGAATCATAATTGGGTTCCATGGAATTTTATACCCTGCTTAATTTATTATGTTTTGTTTTCTTTGGAGGATGAGCAACATGTCTGCCATTAAACCTGCCAAAAAATATTTTTTTGTCTATTAACAAAAGGAAATGAGAAGTATTTTTAAAAGTTGATAAACCTATTCATTTTGCTGTCTTAATTATGCATGTTTGTGTAGTCATTTTAATATCTGCATTTAGCATTGTTCCTTCGCTAGGAAAAATCTACCATTGGAGAAATTCCAGCAGTAGATAAACTTCTTGAATCTGGCACAAGGGTGACACAAATTCTGTTATTCTCTGACTTTGGAGCAGGTGGACAGCGATATGAGCTGTAGGGAAACTTTTTAGGGGAGTGTTGGTCCATTGTGTGAGTATTTGAGGAATAACCCGGAGCCAAACGTCAGTGATGGAATCAATCAGGAGGTTGGCCGTTGTTCTATCAGCGACAGTGAGAGTGGAGTGCGGGAAAAATGGTCAACGATTTCGCTTTTCTTGTCATCTACCCTGGCAGTGTGCCTTCACGCAGAATAATAGGAGTTAGAGCCATTCTTCTTGTATGGAGGCAGAGAACGAGCGATATGGAGGGGGTGGTGGGGGTAGGTAAGAGGGAAGTGATTTCCATGCTAATGGGAATGTTCCCGGCAGGGCTTTCTGTCTGCGCCTATGTCTATGATGAATGCAGCCATCGGACTGCCAGCGCGACGGGGGTCTCGCACCAAACCGTGAACTCGCAACTACCTCTCTCACGCACGACGAGGAAAAGAAAGTGAAGTGGGCGCTCGCATAAAACTGAAAGACGGACGCTAAGCTTCAGTTGCATAAACTAGTGAATTCATGGCTTATTTCTTTGAAGTTTTGCCATCCGTGCTTCTGGACACTGGCCTGTGCATTGACGTCTTTTATTATTTAACATGGCATATATACAATATATATATATATATATATATATATATATATATATATATGATGGTGAGTAATTGGAGAGTGAAGTATTGGAAGAAACGGTGCTCTGGGCAAGGTCTATTTTAGATTATGGGGCTCGCATAAAACTGAAAGACGGACGCTAAGCTTCAGTTGCATAAACTAGTGAATTCATGGCTTATTTCTTTGAAGTTTTGCCATCTGTGCTTCTGGACACTGGCCTGTGCATTGACGTCTTTTATTATTTAACATGGCATATATACAGTATATATATATATATATATATGATGGTGAATAATTGGAGAGTGAAGTATTGGAAGAAACGGTGCTCTGGGCAAGGTCTATTTTAGATTATGGGCACGCTGAATCACAGGACGGATTTAGTTATACAGCACAGTGTGCCGTGCTCTTTGAGGGCATTGTTGATGGAGGTCAGCATACTGGGATCTAATTCCAGCAGTTAGTACTGAAGCATTGCAGCAAGGAGAGAGCGTTAGTCTAACCTGGGCAATTTAAATGCTCGTCAGATGACCTGAGGTGTCCTGGGAGAGCCAGACGCAGACTGACAATATACACCAGGAGGGAGGGTTTTGATATTAAAGTCATTTTGAGCTGAGGGTGGGATATGTTTTGATTACCCCACAGCCCCAGTGGTCTTTGTGAGAGAAATAGAGTGAGAGTCCTCTGGAGGTATTAACACCCCGAAGCAAGCATACAACACTGATTTCACCACCTGTATTTCACCTCAGAAACAGTCCAGCCTTGACATAAACACAATCTCTGTCCCTTCTCCTTATCATTTTCTGTCCACTTTTCCCACCCGTTCTCTTTCTCAAGCAATCACCATTCCCACTCTGTTTTCTCATTTTCTGTCATTTCTTCTCCTAAGAAACTTGTTTGCCATTTAGCAAAGTGTTTGGTCTGACAAGACTTTATGTGAATATTATTATGCCATTATCAAATGTTTGAAATGAACTAGGACTTTAACTTAGGAATTTTACTTTTTTTTTATTATAATTTTTTTATACCTATTAATTATGTTGGGATCAGGAAGCTTTTTTTTTTAACGTTTTTTGAAAGAAGTCTCCTGTGTTCACCAAGTTTGCATTTATTTGATGAATTATACTGTACAGTACAGTAAAAAAAATAAATAATAGAACTGTTTTCTATTTTAATTAATTTGAATATGTATTTTATTCCTGTAATTGAATAAATCAGCTCTTTATTTGATTAAATGAATTGTCTTCAGTGTCACATGATTCTTCAGAAATCATTCTAATATGCTGATTCTCTGTGTTAAAAATTTATTCAAATTAATTTTCTCTTTTTTTTTTCTTTTCAGGATTTTTTAATGAATCGGAAGTTTAAATGAACAGCATTTATCTGAAATAGAAATCTTTTGTGGCATTGTAATGTCTTCATTGTCACTTTCGATCAATTTAATGTGTCCTTGCGGAATAAAATTATGAATTTCTTTATTTTTTCTTAAAAAAAAAACGTACTGACCCCAAACCTTCAAACAATAGTTTATAGAAGCATTTGGTAGCTATAAGCAAGAAACATGCGTGTATAGCTTAGCCTATGAGAAATAAATTGTGGTTTAAGGTTATAGCAGGCAAAGTTTAGACAGAGCCTCTCTCTTACGCTGTGATTGTAGAGCCATCCAGTGTTAATTAAGGTAATCTAGACCAGTCTGGTGCATGCTGTGTAAATGGAGGTTTCAAGCCAAGTCATCCTAATTTAGTGCAGATTAAACTTCCTGGCAGAATGGCAGAAAATAGTGATGCAAATAATATTGGACGAGTTTGATAATAGAAATAATTCCAATAATTGACTTCTCTAATTAAGCTCCACTTCCTTGAAGAGCATACTTAAAATAGTAGTAGATTATATTAGTCTCCCTTTAATCCTTTTTCATTTTCTTTGCCTGCTTATTTTTTGCTGTTTATTAATATTTCATCTAAAGTTCAATGCTTTCTGCTTCATTTGACGGCATAATCATTGCCCACAGACACGTCTCCCGCCCCTCTTTGTACCTCAACTTTCCCCATCCCTCCATCTCGTGGGTCAGCATATATTCATGGAAGACAGATGCACATCCACACACAAGCGCTTGGCCTCACATTATCTCTCTCGTGTCCGTCTTCACCTTTTCTCGTTCTTTAATTCACCTTGTCTGACTTCTCTTTCCTTCCCTTTAGCTTTTGCACCCCTGCGTTTTCAGTCCTTCCATTCAGAGGAGTGGGATAACTGCCCATCTCCCACGCATCTCTCTCTTTGAGTTCTCACTCACTGCCGCAATGCCAGTTTCTTAATCTCTGCCTCTCGTTCTCACTTTCGATGTTTAGTCTTTTGAGTTTTGATGTATTCATAAACCGTTAGCTAACTCCTCCTTTGCTGAATCCTTGCTGTGCTGAAACTATCCTTTTGGCACAAGTGAACAGTGTTAACCCGTTGAGCGGTACGGTCCCACATATGGGATTTTTATTTCCGTGCCCCTGGGAATACGGTCCCACATATGAGATAGGGATGGGCGTATCGATTCAAAGTATCGATACTGACGCGAGTATCGAAAGTATCGATACTCAAACAAAAAATATCGATACTAAGGTGTGTTTTATTTACCAGTGATTTTATTAATTTAACTATAT
>NW_015506347.1:259637-310953 GCF_001515645.1 Sinocyclocheilus grahami | reverse complement strand
CATCACAGACTGCTGACAGTGCATTCAAACAGGGCTGCGTTTCCCAAAAGTATCATAAGAAAGCAAGCTAAAGCTTTTGGGAACGGCAGCCCTGAACAATGCTTATCAGAGGACAGAAGGACAGAGTTATTATCATATCATCATTATATAATATCATAGCTTGTGCAATAACAGCTATTTAAATTTAATGTTGAAAGATAATATTGATCATGTGCTATTCTGTAATGTTAATAGAAATCCTACACTGTCAGAATAAAAAGGTTGCATTTTATGCATGTAACAGCCTGTTACTGGCAGTCCCTTATGAAAATGAACCATGGTTTTACTAAAGTGACTGTAGTTTAACTGTAGTATTTATAGATTTGAATCATGTGTAAACAAAAAACATATTTGAACCATGTGTAAACAAAAATATAACCTAATAAGTTACAATTAAGGCGTATTGAATGTTAAAATGCGTTTTAAACTAAGTTAAGTGCTTATCATTACCCATTTTACTCTTAGTAATTTAATAAATTTCATAATTTAAAAGTTTAGTTCAGAAGTATCGAATCGGTATCGATGATACTGCCTTGAAAAATATCGATATCGTATCGAAAACAAAATAAATGGTATCGCCCATCCCTAATATGGGATTTAGAATGTTCTGTGACGTCACATAACTGCCAAATTCAAACTGCATTTTCACGCTTTGGCTGACGCTGAGACGCCGCTGCACTTGTCATATAATCACAACTATGCAGTGTTCTTAACCACATAATGTTTATTTTAGGTTTCAGACATTTAAATACACATAAGTACTAGTAAAATAATACATTTAGAGTTCGTAAAATACACACAGATGTTTATGGAAGCAGCAATAACAGTCAATTCAAACAATTTTCCGACGCGTTTTATTAATATCAGATACACATAGTGTATCTTTAACTATAAAGTTCACTCTATTCTTCTCCCAGTTCACCGGCCACTTACTTGCATGTATTTCAGGAGAAATTGATGAATTTACGTGCGGTAAATCCGACAGGACTCTCAACTGCAGCGCGAACAAACATGGCAGCACCCATGTCACGTTACAGATCATGATTAAGATCATTTCGAGCGGTTTTTAAACGACAAAACACATATATCATTTACACGTATTTGTGAATTGGAATATCAGATAATTGATGATATGGTAAGCAAGTTTATGAATATTTTGAATAAAAAAGGAAAAACAAAATAAAAGCGATCCATCTTTCATACAGTGTTATTGTGGCCGCAGTGTGTCACGTGACAAGCATGACGAGTCGCCATGGAAACAATAAGGGGAAACGTTCTAAAATAACGGTCGCCTAAAAAAACTAACTCTGGGGGGACCGCTAGAATATTTTAAACTCACCAGTGAAAGGGTTAACCCTCTTTTAATCCCATGATGCTGTGCGCCCATTCTCATGATGTGAGCTAAAGCACTTCTACAATGCATTAAAGGGGACATATGATGCGATTTAAATTTTTCCTTTCTCTTTGGAGTGTTACAAGCTCTTGGTGCATAAAGAAGATCTGTAAAGTTGCGAAGACTAAAGTCTCAAATCCAAAGAGATATTCTTTATAAAGTTAAGAGTCAGCCACGCCTACCTAAAACGGCTCGTTCTAACACGCCCCCACATATCTACGTCACGATGTGGGAAGATTTGCATAACGCCGCCCAAATGTTCACGCAAAGAAAGAAGGCGTAACTTTTATTCTCGCTGTAGTATTGTTGTTGCCGCCGTCATGTCGTGAAGGCGCTGTGTGTTTCATTGTGAAAGCGAAACTACTTTGTTTGGCCTTCCAAAAGAGGACGATATCTGCTTCGTCATGCCTGGAGCTGATCCGTGCTGGTTGCTGAGGAAATACAACAACTTTGCGCTGTGGATCACCGGATCGGCTTTCACCATGGACGAAGCGGAGTCCAGCCCGGGGTCATCACATGTGGTTGCTACAAGCCCTCCGGACGCGCCGTTCTCAAGCCCGCCGCCTCTGCTCACTCTAGCCCTCCACACACTCACCTGCTTGTATGTCCTCTCAGCGACGCTGAGCAAGAAGAAGAAGAGCCAGATGAGACAGACGCGCACCACGAAGCTCACGCTCACCATCGCCATCACCAGAGCGTCAGCGGACGAGCCGAAGGCCACAGACACCAGCTCACCGGCCGATAGAGACGCCAGCTGCTCCGGCTCTTTGTGCTGGAACAATCTGTACGCAAATGGAGTCAAACCCAGCGTCACAGACACCAGATTCCCCAAGATCTGATAGCCGATGCCTGGAGTGTACAGATTGACCTGCGGGCGAGAGGAGGACGAGATCAGGGCTTCATGTAATCATGATTTAGCACAAGCTTCTATCCAGAGACGTTCAATGCATTTCTATCAGTTCACTGCCTTCCTTCCTCTGCTTCGCACTCACCCTGTTCATTATCATGCCGCTGATTTCCAGCACAGACATGTCTGCTTTTTTGCATTCGTTTCCTTCCCACACGATGGCGCTGACGCGCTCCAGGCCCGGATTAGAGCTGTGGAGCCACGGCACGTGACCCTTCACCAGCAGCAGAGCGACACACACACACACACACAAACATCATTTACACGAGCACAACAAATCTGAACCAGTGAGGCAGCAGCAGTGGATCTACGACGCACCTGATGAAACGGGTCGTCTCTGAACTCTTTCTTAGAGGCAGAACAGGCTGCGGATCCGTCGGCGTCTGTTTCGCTGCTGCAGGAGGAGCGGCACTCGGCGCAGTGCAGGAAGTCCTCCCACAGAACATCCTCCGTCTCGGACTCGTGCCGCGCGCTCTCAGAGTCCTGCGTCCGCGAGCTGCAGCTGGTGCCCGACTTCAGCGTCTCCTGAGACCAAACGAGAAGTGAAGGAGGCTGTGTTTGTGCTCCTACAGAAGCACTGATCGTGTGTGTGTGCGTGCGTGAGTGTGTGTGTGTGCGTGTTTTACCTCAGCAGTGTAATGCTTCTTGTAGGGGTGAGCTTTTCTGTTGCGCAGCGTACAGTCGCTGTTCTTGTGCTCCACTCCTGATCCTGGTAGAGTAGACTACAATGCCGGCTGTTCTGACTCACGGACTGTAAGTACGTTTTTTATATTTAAAGAGTTTTTATATTTTATACTTTTTATATTTAAAGCGAGTTTTTTGGGCAGTGTAGAGTAGGGCTTGTTGTTTGTCATTTCTCCGATCACAAATACAGACATGGTTTTATGTTTACGCGGCGCGATGTAACGCCACTCGTAAAAAGAGAGTAGAAGTCATTATAATCCATAATTATGTCCCCACTGGATGCAACGAATGCCTCGTTTATAATGGGTTTTCGTGTTATTGAATCATCACTCCGGCCGGACAGGGCATCATCACAGTATGGTAGGGGCATAACATTTCCGTCACATGCTTGAGGTATTCGGCCAATCACAACGCACTGGATAGCTGGCCAATCACAGCACACCTTGCTTTTCAGACCAATGAGCTTTGTAAAAATCTACGCGTTTCAGAAAGGCGGGGCATAGAGGAGAAACAATAATGTACAGTATGTGGAAATTTTTTTTTTAACCTTAAACTGCATAAACACATTTCGTTACACCAAATACACAAAATAATGTTCTTTTTAGCAATATCATATGACCCCTTTAAGCCTCACAGCACGACCTGGATGCAAATATCATGTAAAACCCCCTGCATAATCATATCATCTTAGGGGGCTTTATTAATTGCATGCTATTTTGATGGACTACGCCTTATATTCTATTTTTCTCAGGTCTTCTTCCTCCTTCATAGGTTTACAGTATGACAGCTCTTTATTTCAAACATCACAATGTATGGCAAATTTTGCAAATGAGTCTACACCTATTTATCATGGTATATCCCCATGACTAATAAATTGGTTGCTTTTTTGTTTTATAATTGGACTATGAGTTTGCCTGATTAGTGTCGGAAACTTTTATTTTAACATACAGGCTGAAATTCACTACACGACTTTTGCCCAGATCTTTAGCCCGATTTACAGTCTGGACAAGTTGACGCTAGTTGCTGAATGTCAAAGCCAGTCTGCAGATTTGAGCTGACAGATTTCATAGAATGATGTGTATGATGCTCACAGATTCCATCTAGATCAAAATATCAAACATGTTTAATATATGGAGCCGATTTTAGAACACATATTGTTTTCATTTGCCACACGTCTCCTAGAAACAAGGCATGTGTTTCTGTGTGAGTTTGTTGTGTTCGGAAAGACTTGAAAGTCTGGTAGAGTATGATCCTTGGTCATTGAATGTATGATTCTCAGTTTTTCTTTTAACTATTTACAAAGTTGGCACATTTATGATGCCTAGTGTTTTAAAAATAAAGTAAATCTTTATTTTTATCAAAATGATATCAAAATGGTTGATATATTTTTTTTTAAGTGAACTTTGTTTGGCCAATTACCTTCATGAACATCTATATTTTGACGTCTAAATTAAATCTCTTTTTTACACGTTTTTCTTTTTTATTATCAAATTCAAATAATTTTCTCAAATGTAATAATTTAAAATTATTTTCAAATAATTTTTGTAAATAGTATGCAAAAGAAGTATGAGTTTGCCTGATTAGTGTCGGAAACTTTTATTTTAACATACAGGCTGAAATTCACTACACGACTTTTGCCCAGATCTTTAGCCCGATTTACAGTCTGGACAAGTTGACGCTAGTTGCTGAATGTCAAAGCCAGTCTGCAGATTTGAGCTGACAGATTTCATAGAATGATGTGTATGATGCTCACAGATTCCATCTAGATCAAAATATCAAACATGTTTAATATATGGAGCCGATTTTAGAACACATATTGTTTTCATTTGCCACACGTCTCCTAGAAACAAGGCATGTGTTTCTGTGTGAGTTTGTTGTGTTCGGAAAGACTTGAAAGTCTGGTAGAGTATGATCCTTGGTCATTGAATGTATGATTCTCAGTTTTTCTTTTAACTATTTACAAAGTTGGCACATTTATGATGCCTAGTGTTTTAAAAATAAAGTAAATCTTTATTTTTATCAAAATGATATCAAAATGGTTGATATATTTTTTTTTAAGTGAACTTTGTTTGGCCAATTACCTTCATGAACATCTATATTTTGACGTCTAAATTAAATCTCTTTTTTACACGTTTTTCTTTTTTATTATCAAATTCAAATAATTTTCTCAAATGTAATAATTTAAAATGTATGCAAAAGAAGTATTATAATTATTTTTAAGTTCAAATAGTTTTTCAAATTGATTACTTTTAAAATGTATTATATTACATTAATTTAGTAAATTGTGCAAAATATATTTAAAATATATTTATATTTTTAAAATAATTTTATTGCATTAATATTATTTGTGTGTTATTTACTATTTTTAAATTGTGTGATATACAGTGGGTACGGAAAGTATTCAGACCCCCTTAAGTGTACATTAATGAGGAAAAAAAATTAACTTAAATGATTTTAGCAAATGGCTGCAAAGAGTGAAAAATTTAACGGGGTCTGAATACTTTCCGTACCCACTGTATTTCTGCTTTACATCGGCCATTGGTTATACTATAGAACATAATCTGTTTATCTCCTTTTTTGGTCCCTAATTGTTACTTTTTACGGCAGGATCCAGATGGTGTAATTCCAACATCAGCAGAGGCTAACTAGTTGATCCACAGAATTGAATAAATTAAAATTTAGATTAAAAATATGGCATATAACAATAAAAAACATTTAAAAAGTAACTTTTTAAACTGTTGAATATATACAAGTTTGAAAAAAATAACTCTCTTCGGTTTTTAATATATTTAAAAATGTAATTTATTCCTGTCCAGTAGGCATCTCGTCTTTTACTGAAGTGCGTGACCTTGAGCATGCAGTAATGTGTGTGTGTGTCTGTGTTTGACTTCCTGTTGTGCCAAATCCTTAAATCCCAATGCAAATAGCTCTCCTCGATTTTGCCTCAAGTGCACCGAATCACAAGCGACATCTAAGTGGAAGTGCGTGCATTTGCTTGACAGAAGTGACAGAGCGTTTTAAAGTCTGAGCAATGACACGGTGGCCGCTCTGAAGTTGAATCCTCAAACACTTGTTGTGCTGGAGACTTTTTCCCCATCAACCATGCACCGCTCCCTCGTCAAAGAACAGCAGGACATCAACTACATGCCAGTCTGCACTGAAATTCAAAGTCTTTCAGATGCAGAACTGATACACACTACTGAGGGAGTGATTTGAATGGCTGGTGTTATATTTCTGCAAATTTGGGTGCAGTTTGGGAATGGCAGCACAATAGTGGTGACCTGCATCCAAAACACAATGCATGCTGGTAACCATCTGCACTGGTCTTTTCAGCAGGGAAAAGTGTGTATGTGTGTGTGGGCATGGGTTCATAGAAGGTGGGAAGAGATCAGAAGACGCCTCATAGAGCAGATGATGTTCCTGGTGTAGGAGGAGCAGGTTACTCATTCTGCCAGGTGTCGTGAGGAGATCTGCTCCAGTGGAAGAAAAAAAACCTCCACAAAAGGCCAAAAACAAGTGTCTGTGCTGTATAGGCGACGTGAGTCAATGCTGGATCAGCCCCATCAAAGTCTGTGCAGCCTCTCGCACTCGTGTGCGTGCGAGACGCTAATCAGACAGGCTGCGAGAGAAAAGAGCCTGATTTACGCTGGCACACCGTGTGGTGCATGCCACACGCAGAAGTCCCATGAGACAGCACTCATCTCTCTGAGAGCCCGTTTCTTCACTGATAAAGATTCGGACTATCATTGTTCGCCTGAGGGCATCTTCACATCACCAGAAACAGCACATGATGCATTTATAAATTAAAGGAATAGTTCACTCAAAAATTTTTAATTCTGTCATTGTTTACCCACCAGCATGTCGTGTTGTCATACAGTGACAGTTCATAGTCACCAGGGGTTGTCAAGTTCCAAACAGGACAAAAAACACCATAAAAAAAGTTGCCCACAGGACTCATGCATTATATTCCAAAACTTCTAAAATTGTATGTTGTGTTTGTGTGAGGAACAGAACAAAATGTAAGCCATTTGACTGATAATCTTGGTGCCAGACTCTATATATAAGTCTGTGCTGATTGTGAGGTTAAACACTTGTGAGTTGGATTATTTATAAGAAAGCTGTCACTCCTTGTCGGTCCATTTCTAGCATGCGGCTTCCTCCTCCTACACAAATAGTCCAAACAGGTCATTACTTATGCAAAAACACTATTTCTTTCACCTTAATGCATTCTAACAAGTATACATACATATATACAGATACTTTAACAGGTATACATACATTTTATTCATTGCATTAAAAAATATTTTATGGCGTTTTTTAATCTTAACATTTCACGCTGATCATAGTTAACCCAGGTTTAACAATAATCCTTTGTTTTCATAAACTGACACTTTTACACTGAGTAAAGGATGACAGAATCTTTATTCCTGTTTAAACTGTCCCTGTAATGGAATCATCAGAATCATTTTATATAGAATAATCTCAACTAATCAGGTTTTGAGGTGATGCTCCATGAGATGACGACATTCGTTTTGAACTTCATGTTGCCCGTTATAGTTAAAAGGCTTGAAGTCCCATTTCTGAGCTGCTGGGAAGCCAGCTGATTGTGTGTGTGCTCTGCTCAGATCTGGATCTGTGATCAGACACTGGTAAAAGCGGGCACAGTTTTATTGATGCCAATCCAGCTTCCTGCACTCATTTGTGTGTATGTCACAGCGACTGTACTGGGCCCCTGCGATCATGCAAGTTTGTTTGAATGTGTGTGTGTGTGTGTGTGTGTGTCAATAAATAAGGGGGCTTGTCGCTGTGGCAGGCCTGGCAGGTGTGGGGAAGTCAGTTTTTAAAAAAGCTTTGGCTGCAGGTGAGCCTGGGAGGTATTTTAGGCCAGGGATGTGTTACTGTGATAAGGGAAAACTGGAAAGGGGAAACAGACAGAAAGGAGCAGGGAGATTAAATGAGTGGCCAGAGAGAGGAGACAGTGTATAGAGAGATACAGAGACGTGGAAGTAAGACATACACTAGGGGAGACCATATAAAAGATAAAAACATTAAGTTAAGGGAAAACGAGAGCGAGAGAGAAAGAAACCGTAAGAAAGAAAATATCAATTCGCAGTGCTACTCTATCAGGCATACTGAAGATGTTACACAGTCTTACACATTCAGTTATTTGATCAGATGGTTAATTTTTCTTTTAAAGGTGTACATACAGTAACTGACCAAATTTAAAGGCTGTGTCTATTTAAACAAAGTGCAAATCAACCTTTTTTACATTTCCAGCTTTGGGACACGGAACTACAGTATAGCAGGTTTAACTGGACAGAACATAGCAAATATCTATCTATCTATCTATCTATCTATCTATCTATCTATCTATCTATCTATCTATCTATCTATCTATCTATCTATCTATCTATCTATCTATCTATCTATCTATCTATCTATCAACTGTTGGGAACCAAACAACATTGGAGCCCACTGACTTGGACTAGAAACACTGAGGCATTTCTCAAAATATTTTCTTTATGTTCCACAGAAGAAAGAAAGTGTGAGCAAATTATGACAGAATATTTTTTGTGAGCAATGTTTAAGTATTATAAAGTATTAATCTGAGAAAGAAAGTGGAAGACTATAGAAAGGAAAGAGGGAACGCTTTAGTCGTCTAATGCTTAGTGAAGGAGGAAATGAAAAGGGGGAATTATGGGTAAACAAATGAACTCCTCCCATGTCTCTCCTTGAATTCCTACTTCATCCTCCACTGCACTGATGCTTTATTCTCCCAATCATATTTTCTAAAATTGCTCCTGTGTTACGGTTCTCTCTAATATTCCTGTCAAAACCACACCGAGACGGTTCCATTGTCTGTCAGGATTCTGGCCAGGACTCCTGACTGTGCTGTAAGACACAATGATGGAGAAGAAGATCAAGACAAAGACAGAGAAAGAGAACAATATATAAAGATATGCAGGTGGGAGTATCTGAAGACAAAGATTGAAGTGGTTTAAAGGGATTTAGCCAGAGAACCCACGCGCTACTAATAGAAAACATGAAAGATACCACTCTAATAGAATTAGAATAAACAAAGCATAAAATTAGCACTAAGCTCCCCTTTGGTTTCCGGCCCATTAAACAAATATAAAAATCCGCTGAACATTATTTGTCGTGTTTGTGTTTGTGTTTACAGGACCCCGCTCTAGTTTGGCCACCTGCCTATCTCATTCAGAACAGCTGATCGTCATGCCTGCCTCTTGTTTATTTCACTCCGTATCAGAAAGACTGAAGTTGAAGATTTCTTTGAGACAGAAAGGGAGAGTGAAAGATATGAAAAGAAAAAAAAGCATTACAGAGAGTGGAAGAGCTCGCCCCAGGGAGGAAAGTGTTTCCAATAGGAGCAATTTCTGTCATCACAATGCCCGCCATGACCTCTCAGGAACCCACAGAGTTTAGAGCATGGTCGCTTTTTGCTTAGAGGAGACACTGGCAAACATTCAAATACATACAAACAACCTTATATAATACATCTGTTGAAAAGACTGATGACTATATGTAGCATATCTGTTTAAGACACGGCAGCATGGACGCTTAAAGCCATAGTTTAACCCCAAATTTAAGTTCTGTCGTCATTTATTTACCCTCACATTGTTCATGTCAAACCAATGACTTTCTTTTGTGCATAATACATATTATATTATAACAAGATATTTTGTTGAATATCTAAGTTGCTCTTTTTTAACAAAAATTAATGAGCACTGGGATCACTGTGCTCTAAAAATTTCAAAAATTAATAAATAAAGTGGTCACTGAATTCTTAAAATTATTCTTAAGTTGTATTTTTAACTGTACTAACTGAAGTTTGAATGAATAGTTTTCAAAAATGAAAATTTGCTGAAAAGGTACTCACCTTCAATTCATTCAAGATGTGAAAGAATTTGTTTCAGATTTGGAGAAATTTAGCATTACATCACTTGCTCAGCAATGGATCCCCTGCAGTGAATGGGTGCCGTCAGAATGAGAGTCCAAACAGCTGATAAAGTATCACGTTAATCCACATGACTCCAGTCCATCAATTAATGTCTTATGAAGTGAAAAGCCATATGTTTGTAAGA
The DNA here is from genome assembly GCF_001515645.1 of Sinocyclocheilus grahami. Taxonomy (NCBI): domain Eukaryota; kingdom Metazoa; phylum Chordata; class Actinopteri; order Cypriniformes; family Cyprinidae; genus Sinocyclocheilus; species Sinocyclocheilus grahami. The sequence continues at coordinate 300,827 of NW_015506347.1, read as the reverse complement.
AATAAATCCATCATTAAGGCATTTTAACTTAAAACCGTCGCTTCAGGCCAAAATCCCAGTTCATAACCTGTAATAATAATTCATGCAGTAAAATAGTCCATCCCCTGTTGTCCACAAAATCCATCAACATATTTGTGTAGGACTGTTTCGAACTGTTTTCTCTTGTAAATGGTGCTTGATCTGTACAAATTTCTCCTTACTGGAGAAAGCAGTATTATGGATAGATGTCTTGTATTTTAGCCAGAAGCAGCAGTTTAAAAAAAAGTCTTGATCTGTTTGTTTAATATAAACACAAAGCTGGATTATTGTGATGTTTGTATAAGCTGTTTCAACTCTCATTCTGACGGCACCCATTCATCAGGATCCATTGGTGAGCAAGGGATGTAATGGTAAATTTCTCCAAATCTGTCTGATGAAGAAACAAACTCATCTCCATCTTGGATGACCTGAAGGTGAGTATATGTCCGGCAATTTTCCTTTTTTAGGTCAGCTATTCTTTTAAGTGATACAAAGTTTAAGCTTTCCTGTAGCTCAAACAATATAGAATTCCCAGGGAAAGAAAGAACTGATGAAAAAAAAACCTTGAATGCAATATAAATAGCTTTTATAAATGTAAATGTAATTTAAAAAAAAATGTAAATAGCTTCATAGCCATCAAATCTCTTTTGCACTTTTTTTGGCTTTTCAAAATGCATTTTACCAGGTTTGACGTTAGTGATCATTCTTGCTTGATGTGCAGACATGAATGACTTCATATGTACTATTTTGACAGTACTTTGTTTGGAGAGTCCAAGTCTATATTTATATTTATATAGAAAAAACAGCTTGGATATCTGCAAAATATCTTCATTTGCATTCAGAATTTACAAAGAAGGAAATAAGCATTTGGAACAACATCCTTATTCCTTTAGCTTAACCAGAAAGATCAACCAGCTCAAACTAGCATGAAAACTGGTGTAAGCTGATAATTTTTTTCTTTCACACATACGGACTACCCTCATTTACACATGGCCTTTGCACACTCTGTGTTAATATAATTGCCCTGAATTACAAACCATGTGATGACAAAAAAAGGAGCACATTCTAAAAATGAAAGGTACTGAAGAGAAGAAGCATTTTGCAGATAAGAAGAAGAGACCTTTGATGTGCAGATAAAGAAGACAAAGCCTAAGGCTGAGTGTGTGAATGGGTCAGTCAGGGCCCTTTTTGGTAAGCTAGGTCATGCCTGCCTGTCTGAGAAGAAACTGTTTCCATGTAAAGCTGCACTGCGACCTTTCTCCCTCACTCACTCATTTCATCTCCGCGGCGTGCAGGCGGCACTGGGTTTCTCTCTGTAGAGTCTCCCTTACTCCCTCTCTCTCCCCTGAGGGATTTGCCACTGATGATTCAAACACGAGTTTTGGGCAGTGTAGAGTAGCGCTTGTTGTTTGTCATTTCTCTGATCACAAATGCAGACATGGTTTTATGTTTACTCGGCACGATGCAACGCAACGCGTAAAAAGACAGTATAAGTCATTATAATCCGTAATTATGTCCCCACTGGATGCAACAAATGCCTCGTTTATAATGGGTTTGAATGTTTTTGTCTTGTCGCTCTGGCCGGGACTCGGCATCACAATATGGTGAGGGGCGTAACATTTCCGTCTCACGCTTGATTTATTCGGCCAATCACAATGCACTGGATAGCTGGCCAATCAAAGCACACCTCGCTTTTCAGACCGATGAGCTTTGTAAAAATCTACGCGTTTCAGTAAGGCGGGGCATAGAGGAGAAACAATAATGTACAGTATGTGGAAAATAATGTGTTTTTTTAACCTTAAACCGCATAAACACATTTCATTACACCAAATACATAAAATAATGTTCTTTTTAGCAACATCATATGACCCCTTTAAAAGATCAGATTCGAAAGTGTCACACATGAGATTTATTTTAGTGAATGACTTAAATTTCAACCTGTTTCTCACATAATGTTATCGAATGGCTTCAGAAAAGTTCAAATAAGCTGTATAGAGCACTTTTATTCATACTTTAAAGGCGTGTTTTTGTCATTTGGGGCTTGACACATTCACTATCATTACATAACATTCACTTTCATTACAGTGCCCAAGGCATTATTATTCAGAAATTACATTTTGTGTATTCTACGGAAGAAAGTAAGTCATGCAGTTGGGAGCAATGTGAGGGTGAGTAAATGATGACAGAATTTTAATCTTCGGTGAACTATTCGTTTAATATTTTGTCCCCACGCTGGCATTACACATCATTATTCACTGTTCTTAGACTAATCAACATAAAGTGAATTTTCAGAGGCATAATTATCCAGACAGAACGGCATTTGTGTCGGCTGGTGGGTGGCATGCTGCTCTGATTAAGCGTATGCAGATTGCTGGAAGTCTGTGTTTATGTGTTTGAGTTTGTGTGTGTGTGTGTGTGAGAGAGAGAGAGCTGCATTACACAGGGCTATGATGGAAGAGGTCTGTGTACATTTGAATATTTAATATGCCGGCAATAGATCCACATCTGTGATCTCTTGTGGCAGTATTGTACAACCAACTGTCCTTAAAGTGACTGATGCTAAAGTAGCATTAAACACCTTTTTGTAACTGTAGTTCTATAGGCCTATACAGCTTTCCAACAGTGCTACCTAGTGGTGCAACAATCTATAGGTTTGAGCTGAGTGATTGCTTTTGCAACTAAATAGGATGCTATGAATTTAACATAGGCCATTAATTTCCTCCTGTAAATATCTGCGATGCAGAATTGAAGATGAAGGTTCAAATCTTGCATTATATTTACATTTATGCAGTGCATGCATCATTTAAGCTAAATTTGTATCCGGATGTGTGTTCCCTGAGAATCCGACTCATGACCTTGCTGTTGTTTGTGTCATCCTCCGCCAGCTGAGTTTTAGAAACAGCTGTGGATGCTGTAAATCTGTCTTCCCTTAGTTATTTCCATATATACTCACCTTAACCATGTAGCTAATCCACGGCCATTAACCTGTGGTGCTGTTTGTATTATCTGTTTTCTCTCTGAGAGGAAAGACTGCGTTAATCTTCTCTGAGACAAAGTGATTGAGGGAGCAATGAAGGACTGTGGGAAGAATTATAGTGAGAAGGAAAAGAATTGGAGGGATGGATTTTTTGAACCAGTGTTGATGTCAAAGTGGAATATTGAATCAAACCTGGTTTTTGGACTTGAAGATGTAGGCTTGTAAGCTTTAAGTTTGCAAGGAATGAAGGGGAGACCGAGGAGGGAGCGCAGGGAAGCAGTACATTGTTAGAATGTAGTGTGTGAATTGCTTCAAAGGATAATCTGGGCTTAATGTCTCGGAGTCAAATTAAAACACAAGGGAGAGAGAGAGAGAGAGCGGCTGTGAATCAGGTGCCGTGTCAGGAAGACAACCTGATTCAAGACTGCCTGTCACCTTTGAATGAATGCATTTGTGCACATACATTTGCATGCAAAAAGACATGCTGCGGACAAATCAGAGGATTTTGAGCACAGAGCCAATATGTTTGTGCACAGAAAGAGAAACCGGGCAAAATCAGAAATTCACAAAGAGAGTAGATCCAAATACCCACACATACACACATATGTGCAGTGGCATTCTGCCAATCTTGAGGGCAAACCATGAATTTGTGACTGCATTCGTGAGCATTTCCTTGTATGGAGACAGACAGTGATGCTATTGGTATTTTGAGCTTTTTAGCCCTCTCTTCAGTATTATTCATTTAACCTAGAGCTGTGATTTCATTTACACGTTTTAATTTTTATAATTTATTTGCGTTTTAGTGCATTGGGAATGAGAAAGATGTATTTTAAATAAAATTATTATTATTATTGCTATTATCCCTCATTAAATATTTATTGGTGGGATGCAGTGGATTAAGTTTAAATATTAAATTAATTTTATTCTATTTAAATCCGTGTGATCATTCGTTTTTTGATTTAATATTGAAAGTAGAAAAATTAGAAAACAGCTTGTTTTTTGTTTTTTTGTTTTTTTCGTTCATGGGTGGAAAAATGAATAAACAGCTTGAATATTCTATTTCTACACATGGGCGGGAATTAAACGCCCCTTTCTGCTGATTGGTCAGCCGAAGATCAAACCGTGACATCATCAGTTCTTCTGCAGTATCACGCAGCAGAATAATAGTCCTCCACTGCTGCAGTTGTATGGATTCTTAACGCATTTATTGCAACTACATTTCATCTTTTTTTGTCAAACAAACAGGCTAATGAATAGCTCAACACAACTCATACCTGGGCAGAGTCTAGACAGGGCTTTCTTCTGTGTAGATATAAATTATATTCTTTGCAGCTGTCATAGCCTACCCTGCTCACCCAGGAACCTTTTCTTTCCATTTATCCCCCTTCCTCTCTCTTGGCTTGACTCTCTGTCCCTTTTTTTTTTGGTATCTTCCTCTTTTTCTCACCTTCATTTCTGTTCATTTCGTGTTCCTTTCAGGTTTATATTTCAGTTGTCTTTCAACTGTCCCCTACCCACTGATTTGATTGAGTAATTTTAATCTTTCTTTCTTGTTGCAGCTTATAAGTTCATAGCAGAGTGTTTATTGGTCTATGTGAGCTTGGATACTACTATCGTTTGTAATTCATTCCTGTGATGGCAAAGCTGAATTTTCAGCAGCCATTACTCCAGTCTTCAGTATCACATGATCTTTCAAAAATTATTTTAAAATGCTGATTAGGTGCTCAAGAGACATGTTATCAATATTAAAACATAATTGTGCTGTTTGATAATTTTTGTGGAGACCCTACTGTATCATATTTGATTTGTATTTTTATTTTTTTCTCTCCTCGATTAGGAGTGCTATTAGAGCCAAAAAAGCCTAATCTATTAAATATGATACTCATCAAAAACATAGCAACTTTTTTTTTTTTTTTTGATTTTGCCTAGTTTTAAGAAACCGTTTCATTTAAAAAATATGTCTTTCTGTCTTTTACATTTATAAAGTTACAAAAGATTTCTGTTTCAAATAAATGAACCAAAGAATCCCAGGGGGAAATATATCACGGTTTCTCCACAAGAATATTAAGCAGCACAACTGTTTTAACACTAATAATAGTAATAAATGTTTCTTGAGCACCAAATCAGCATATTATAAAGATTTCTGAAGGATCATGTGAAACTCAAGAATGGCTGCTGAAAAATCAGCTTTGCCATCACATAAATGTCATTTTAAAATAAAATAAACAAATTGTAATATTTCACAATATTACCGCTTTTACTATATTTTTGATCAAATAAAGGCAGTCAGCATAAAAGACAACAATAATAATAATAAAAACATCTCACCGACCCCAAACTTTTAATGGTAGTGTACATGGAATATAGCGTAATTTAGTATAGCCAAATAGAGAGCCTAATTAATTTTTCATAATTGTTATTTCACTGGAGAGCCATTTAAAAGAGAACCTGGAGAGTGAAACAGGAGAGAGAGGAGGAGGAATTTCCTGATTCTTCTAAAAAAAAAGAAAATCAGTTTCCTAGCTAGACCAGCATGAAACTAGCATAAACCAACCTGTGAATTCAATTCAGGCTGGTCTTTTCAGCCATGTTTATTATAAACAGGTGTAAGAGAGAGATGAGTGTGCATTCTAGATGTCAGTATCAGACCGCTGCTCACTAGGAGGGGTGTAGAGCGTGTGATGGAGTGATGAGAGAGGGAGGGAGAGAGAGAGTGAGTGATTGAGTATGTGAGAGAGGAAGGGATGGGTGATGAGTGTGTGCTCACAGTATAAGTGACGTCCCTCCTCCTCAGACAGATTGTCTCTCTCTGCCACTAATGGGATCCTGTTAGGAACCTTTTCTCTCCATTTATCCCACTTCCTCTCTCTTGGCTTGACTCTCTGTCCCTTTTTTTTTTGGTATCTTCCTCTTTTTCTCACCTTCATTTCTGTTCATTTCGTGTTCCTTTCAGGTTTATATTTCAGTTGTCTTTCAACTGTCCCCTACCCACTGATTTGATTGAGTAATTTTAATCTTTCTTTCTTGTTGCAGCTTATAAGTTCATAGCAGAGTGTTTATTGGTCTATGTGAGCTTGGATACTACTATCGTTTGTAATTCATTCCTGTGATGGCAAAGCTGAATTTTCAGCAGCCATTACTCCAGTCTTCAGTATCACATGATCTTTCAAAAATTATTTTAAAATGCTGATTAGGTGCTCAAGAGACATATTGTTATCAATATTAAAACATAATTGTGCTGTTTGATAATTTTTGTGGAGACCCTACTGTATCATATTTGATTTGTATTTTTATTTTTTTCTCTCCTCGATTAGGAGTGCTATTAGAGCCAAAAAAGCCTAATCTATTAAATATGATACTCATCAAAAACATAGCAACTTTTTTTTTTTTTTGATTTTGCCTAGTTTTAAGAAACCGTTTCATTTAAAAAATATGTCTTTCTGTCTTTTTCTGTCTTACAAATAAAATTATGTTGTCATTTATTAACCCTCATGTAACTTGGGACCTGTTTGACTTTCTTTTTTCTGCTAATTCTTTGGACACTTCAGTGACCTACAAGCGAGTTAATCAGCTCTATGAATGACTTCTTGAGGTCTCTTGACCACAATCTAAGATCATTGCCTGTAGTTTTGAGACCCAGGCCAAGATACCAAGTGATGAATCCCAGACCATGTTTATGAGAGTCCTTAAGATGAAGAGTCCAACTCTGATGTGATCTCTGTGAAAGTGGCAGAGATTTGTAGTGACCACAGTGACCTGTTGTCCTCCAGTCAGCACAGTTTCATTCATTTCAGAATTCACTAATTTCAGTCTGTCCTTCGGCTTGTCAGAGGAAACCGATGTGTGCCCCACTGACTCCTTCCAACCGCCACGTGGTCTTGCATTAGGGAGAGAGTGGGCAAGTGTGTATGAATGTGTGTGTGTGTGTGTGTGTGTAGATAAATTAAGTAACAAAAGTGACCGTCGTAATGAGTCAGTCATTTCTGACTTCCTTGAGCCCCAGTCCAGCTACTCTTGCCAAAACCAGCCCATTACTCATTCCTGGTGTGCCAGCTTCACACACAACCCTCCCAGTGCCAGATCCAGATCCCATGACTCGTCACAATACAATAAATTCTGGGCCCTGATCCTGCCATTATCATGGCCAACCTCATCAGAGAACGTGATTGCATTTGAAGAGACTGATAATAATAATGAAAAAAACAGTAATTAAAGTCTGTCAGAATGTGCTATTCTTGGAATACCATACAGTGGCTTGTAGTTCAAATTAAAAGCAAAGTCAATGTCGGCAGGGATGGAGTGTGAGGTTGACATGCCCTGGGCATGGATTATTACAGAAAGCAGCTCAACAAAACTAGCTTGTGGTATAGACAGCTTCATTGATTATAGTCAGAGCGATCCACTTTAATTTACTGCTCACTTCACATTTAAACTGGATGTCAAAGATCCATCGGCACCACATTTTCCACCCTCATAGCAAACTGGCTTATCCACTGTAATTTTACAGTCTTTTCAGGTCATGCAATAGTTGGAGCATATATTGCAAACACAAGCAACAACATCACCAAAAACATATAACGATTTGATTAGGTATTATTATCATAGCAGATGGGTTTCTTTCTTGCTTCGCTCCAAGAACAGTCTATCATGTCATTAAGTTCCATCACATTTTTGCATCTTATAGAAAGTAAATAGATTTTATTTTTTTATTTTCCTGTACATAGATTCTATAGGTTGTGGTTGTGGTATGAGCTGTGATATGTGGTCAGTGTGATAATGTTCAGTTGGGGTGTTCATGTGGGCAGTATGAGAATTTCGGTCTTGTCGTTACGTTTATGTTTCATACTCATGTTTTTGTTTGGTTTACAGGCAGTGGACTATGAGAGCCGTAGCTCCTACTCTTTCTCAGTGGAGGTTCTGAACCCCATCGTGGACCCTCGGTTCCTTCGGCGTGGGCCTTTTAAAGATCGTGCTTCGATCAGAGTGGCCGTGCTGGATGCAGATGAACCCCCTCGTTTCTCACGGACACGTTACAGAATGGATGTGTCTGAGAACTGCCCCCCGGCCTGCACAGTGGGACGGGTCAGTGCCGTGGACCCAGATACGGGGCTCACAAACAACATCAGGTACAGACTGCATTCTTTCACTAAACTGAATGTGTAGTTTAAAGTATTTATCAAAACTTTTATGTTCGGAATAAAATGACTTCATGCACCATCTTGAATGAAAATATTCGCTGAGCTCATGGACCCTTTTCCACATTTTCGGGGTTCTCAGAAGCAGAAGTTATCATAATTTGGTAAACTTCTATAGAGCAGTGTTATTTTAGTATCACTGAGATACTATTATTATTAATATTTTTTAATTAGTTTTTTTCTATATATTTTATATTTTATTTATATCTTTTCTATATTTTTTATTTTATTTATATATAATTATTATATTTTCCATTTTCATTTTAGTCAATGTTTTGGTCATTTTGTTGTGCATTTTTATTTATTTATTTGTTTTTAAACGTGTATATATAGTTCTAATTCATCATTATTTCAGTTTTAGTTATTTTAGTACATCAAATTAAACTAAATTAAAATTAGAAATTGTTTCATTGGCAACTAGCAGAAATAATACTTTTTTAATATTTGATTTTATTTCAGTTAATTTTTTTAATGATTTTAGTTTACTATAATAACCCTGCTATAGTGGTGAATGTAAACTACAACAGATATGTAAGGGATAATGTACATCCAGCCAGTTGTTATCGCAGAATAAACCCCGACACACTGCTTATTACACGGCTTCTTGCCACATAAGTATATAATTAGACACAAAATGTTGAGTTGAAATATTTGATCGCAAAGCTTCCGTTAAGACAACAGTTGCGAGCAAGTGGCAGGTTCAAACTAGATAGTCATTAAGGGATACGGTGCAGTCATACCACTTTTTACACAATTTCACCACATAAATAATTAAGGCAATAAAATATATTGATTTAAGACAAAACTGTTTTAAAATCTTACCAGTTTGTTAGTTCTCTTTTAATCCATTACAGTGTACAAAACAATCGTCGCAAAATGGCAGCAGCTGCGTTTGTATGAAACGAGAGAGCGGGTCCGCGATACCAGGATGACGTAATTAAATAATTGTACACATAATATTGAATCGAGTTTTAAAAACTTATTAGCTAACCAAACGCAAAGCTTCCACCAAGAAAAACTGTTCCTAGCAAGAGTACAATGCCGACTTCAGGTACCCGGATGAGCCTGTGTTATCAGGGGCAAGTTCAAGCTCAAAAATGTTGAGTTGAAATATTTGATCGCAAAGCTTCCGTTAAGACAACAGTTGCGAGCAAGTGGCAGGTTCAAACTAGATAGTCATTAAGGGATACGGTGCAGTCATACCACTTTTTACACAATTTCACCACATAAATAATTAAGGCAATAAAATATATTGATTTAAGACAAAACTGTTTTAAAATCTTACCAGTTTGTTAGTTCTCTTTTAATCCATTACAGTGTACAAAACAATCGTCGCAAAATGGCAGCAGCTGCGTTTGTATGAAACGAGAGAGCGGGTCCGCGATACCAGGATGACGTAATTAAATAATTGTACACATAATATTGAATCGAGTTTTAAAAACTTATTAGCTAACCAAACGCAAAGCTTCCACCAAGAAAAACTGTTCCTAGCAAGAGTACAATGCCGACTTCAGGTACCCGGATGAGCCTGTGTTATCAGGGGCAAGTTCAAGCTCAAACCGGTGTGCACCGTTTTGCTACGGTTTCCGTTTTGAACGACATGTTTCCTGGAAACGGTGTGCAACAGGGTTTGAGATACGTTTTCTCTTGTTTGGTGGGTGTGTCAAAAATGTCAGCCCAATCAGCAGCAGCATGTATATAAACCACGCGGTATTAAAGAGACAGCTGCACAATGTAATTAACGTCCAAATAAATTCACAAGAGCAAGTATATTGTTTGCACATGTTTATTTACATTAAAGGCAAAATAACTAAAATAATAGATTATAGATTACTAAAGTATAGATCTGGAACTTCTTTAAGTCTCTCTAAATATCATTTAGTAATTGCAATGTGTTCTGGTCCATATCCTTTCCTTAGGAAGGTGTGCTAGACACTGATTAATGTAACATAAAAATACTATACATATTTATATATTTTGCTATTGTATTATGGAGTGGCACTTTCATAAACTTTTCTATACTCCTCTGATTATATAATGGTAAATATTACAATAACATAGCACAACAACAGTGATCAGCAGGGTGATCACAGGGTGTTCAACGCACCACTGTTTCCGTTTAAAACACGTTTTGCACCGTTTTTTGTCGGCGCTGAACGCAGCCCAGCTTTTACCGGTTGTTATTGAGGGATGTCGCGACTGACCAATCAGAATCAAGTATTCCACAGTCGTGTAATAACAAGGGATAACATACCTCGGAATGTCGCGACTAACCAATCAGAATCAAGTATTCCACAGTCGTGTAATAACAAGGGATAACATACCTCGGAATGTCGCGACTAACCAATCAGAATCAAGTATTCCACAGAGCCGTGTAATAAATGTATATGTGTGTGTGTGTGTGTGTGTGTATTTCAAAAGAAAAAGTCCACACACCATTTCCACATATGGCTTTCCAAAAAAATGACAAAATGTTAAGAGATGGATCTCATTGGTCAGTGGAGAGAAACACTCACACAGCAGCGTTAACTAATTAATCAATGCTAATGTAATAAATCACAAAGTATAGTGTCTTAAATGTACATTACAATTAAAAAAAAATGTAAATTAAAAAAAACTGCTAAATTCACAGTTATTAACAGTGGAAATACATGCTGCTTTAGAATTTGGCTCTAGAGAGGAATCTAAAAAGGCAGCATAATTTTGCTGCCTGTTGTTTGGAACAGCCTTCGCATCAGGAACGTGCCTGGGATGCTTAAAGCAGCCGTCTGGGTAGGCAGCTTATTAGGTTTTGGAACAGAGCCATGTTGCCATTAATTAATTATGGTTGTATGCTATTCTGTGTCTTATGTTAAAACACTTCAAAACATTATCACAGAGATTAGGGTATTCTTGTTACAAGGCGTGTTTCCACATGGAATGATCAATATTCATCCCAGTGAGCTATAGTTATTTTAACAGTAGTTAGGGATCTGAGGATTCTTACTTTGCCAATCACGGCTCTTTTGTTTTCCGCTCCTTGGCTTAAAGCAGCTCCTGAATGACAGATTTTCTGATGAGCTGGGGCTTCATGCATCTGCTCACCTCTTGTGTTCTCCCTCTCCATTTGTCTTTTTTATCTTCTGTCTCCCTCAGGTTCTCCATCGATCCTCAGTCTGACCCAGAAGCTCTGTTCCGCATCACTCCAGACACCGGACTCATCACTACGGTGACCGAGCTGGACCGTGAGCACGAGCAGTGGCACAATATAACCATCATTGCCACACAGAGAGGTACATACACAGAGTCACACTTTTAGGGAAGTAGTGATCTATATCACAAGCTACAAATAAAAGTAGCTAACTATATGGAAGCTAAATAATAATATAATTAATATAATTGGATGAATATCCATATATAGTTTTCCAGTTATATAATTTAATCAGAGCTCAGAAGTTTCTGAATCATTGAATGAGTATGTTTTGATTAGGGTGAGAGTATTATCACATAGTTTAATACAATAACAAAAATAGAATATAGCTAAATATTACTATAATATTGCTAAATGTATCTAAATTAGATATATTCTATAGAATATATCTAAATAGATCTAACAAAAAGGGCAGTGACTTCTGCACATCAGTTTTATTTTAGTATTTTTATATACTATTTTAGTATTTATTAATATTTAGAATTCGAGTTTCTTTTCAGGTTTCCTTTTAATTGTAGTTTTTGTAATTTTGTCTCTTTTTAATATTCTATGTAGCTTTAATTTGCTTTCAGTTTGATTCAGTTAATTGCCAAGGCAACATTTCATAATTTTAATTTGAATGTTTTTTGTCTAATATTTACGTTTCATTTTATTTCATTTAACAAAATTTTTTTTTAGTTAACACTAACAACACTGCTGCACACAGGCATGAATCAGTGAATCATTTCTTTTTGAAACGGTTTATTTGGATAGTGGAAATGAACCCGTTTGAAAAGAAACAAATCATCAAATCATGTCTTTGTGCAGAAATCACTGCCTCTTTTTATTGAGAAATAATTTCATATATTTAAGTATTTTACATATGCTTAAGTTTAAATCACTAAAATGAAAACTCAGACTTTCCAACGTTGTTACATTTAAGAGAGAATACAGTTCAGGAGAGCACGTTAGATTAATGCCTCAGTTTGCTCGGCTGTGTGCACAATATAATGTGACATTAAAAACAGTTATTTGTCACGCTACACCCACAGCGTGTTTCAAAAGTAGCTTGTTACTGGAAAAGCTGCACTATTTTGAAAATTGCAGAGCTACTGTCACTACTGGAAAATGTTAGCATTGCAATTTATAGTTCATAACTCCCTAAGGTACACTGACTTGGACATCAGCAGTATGGCATTCTGATCATTATGTCGAGGATGCTTAATACTGGTTGAAAATGTTCATGCCCCCATGTCTACTAGTAAATATAGTGATGCTAACAAGTTCAAATTCAGTTTGCAACATTGCTGATCACAACCTTTACATCAAGTCCTCTTCTCTCGAAACTGTCTAGTTTATAAGGTTGCAATATCAATGGCTAAAATGTAATGGATTTGTGTTTTTTATTATTTATTTATTATGTATGCATGGATTAAATGCTTTAAACATACATTGAATTTGTACTGCTCAGGGGAGATGGCATGTTACTAGAGAATCTATGGTGCTGTGTTACAGTATGGAAAGTAGGTCTAAGCAGCTTCAGGGAGGCCTGATGGCTATTGTAGGCGAAGCCTTTTCCCAGTAATGTGAAGCAGTGGGCACTAATCCACAACATCATGTCACAGCTCTATGTGTATGTGTGGATCCAGTCCAAAACATTTGTGTGAAAACAGTCCAAACCACAGGCAAGTGTGTGGGACTGAATTATAATGAGAGAGACAGAATGCTTCAATTTCTCTTTAGGCTCACACCAGTCCATTAAATTTGTTTTCCAGTGCAACCTAAACTGTACCAATATGCCAACTGAAAACTATTCTGAATTAAAAGCTCCTGAAAGCTATTTGTTTGTCACGACAAGCCATTCGTCTAGAATATGAAGAGAGGCTGTTGAAATCTTTGCGAAACTCTCTTTTACAAAACCTAGTGAGGTGCCATGCTACTGCTACCTAGCATTCTGACCATTTGCCCATCAGGGGAAGTAGATAATTGCACTAAAATCTACATGGGAAAAAGTACAGTAGTCTGCTATATTGTAACTACTTGAAATGTTTTCATGTGTGATGTATTACAGCAAATGCTAGGCAGCTCACTAGGTTTGGGAAAAGAGCATGATTGTGTAAAAAATGTCGCCATTCAGCATATGATTTCTCATTAAAACGTGCACATGGAAGTGTGTGATAAACTTTACAAGAGGACAGTTTACCTTCAGTGGCCGAGACTCAAGGCGAGCATGTCTCAAGCTGTGTTGTGCGTGTGTATTTTTGGTGACATCCTTTTTCTGCTCTCTCAACTTCCTCAGATAACCCCAGCCAGGTGTCTAGGGTGGTGGTTGCTGTAGAAACATTGGATTTAAATGACAATGCACCCGAGTTGGACAGGCAGTACACCACGGCCATGTGTGACTCGGCCTCCAAGGGACAGGTGAGAGAACAAGCCACATGTTATAATGGATGCAAGGAAGGTCATACTTGTCTCCAATGACTAGTTCATTTGTTACTCCACCAGAATGTAAAAGCACAGGAAGTGCTCTAATGAGAGTCCTTTTGTTAAGCTCTGCAATTAGGTAATTGTCACAGATGAATTATGGGTGATTAATTACCTTTTCTCAGATCTTCAGCCCTTTAGACTCACTGACTCACGCTCCAGTCTTTTTTTTTTGTGCACATCTGTGAATGTGTCCATTTATACAGCCTGCACGCTGATTGATTAGTTCTGCCGTTACCCTGCAACTGAATCACTGCTGTTCTCATTTACAGGATGCTTCACGCGTTCTCATCTCCTCTATAGATATACATTATAATTTGCTCATCTTTTGGTCTGTTGGCTTTCCATCCATTTTGCCTCTCATTCCAGTTCTCTCATTCATTTCGAGTGCCTGTCTTGCCATGATTCTGTAGTGTTTTTCCCCCTTGTCTGACTCATGTCTTTTCTTTAACTCTTAATTGGGTGGCATGCAGCTGTGAAGCTGTCATAGCTTGTGTCCTTTCTCCTGTCTTCATCATTCCGCTGTCTACACAGCTTATGGTCAAATGAAAACTTATTGTGATTTCCCCAGTTAGGATTAGTAGGTCTTGGATCAGCATTATTATTAACCTTGTTGGTCCTGGAGCAACATTGGATGGGTTTACATGCACTTTAAGTTTGATATCAGTCTGATTTGTCTGTTCATATTGAATGCAAAAAAGGATGTGGCTTGAAACAATTAAACAAACAACAAATTGCAGCCAATCAGAACGATGTGTCTCATTTTGCAAACTCTTTCACTCGCAACGTGCTGCAGCTGAAGAGCATACAACTAAGAACACATAGTTTGTATTTTAATGATTCAGTGGTGCTTTATCAGTGGGATTTGTACATTTTTAAATTGTTTTCTATTTTAGCATATTTTAAAATGTATTCCTGTGACAGCTGTATTTTAAGCAGCCATTTCTTCAATCATCAGTGTCACGTGATTCTTCAGAAATCATTCTAATATGTTGATTTGGGGTTATTATTATCAATGTTGAAAATTTGAAATAGAAATATTTTGCAACATTATAAACATTTGTACCGTCACATTTGTCATTTTAATGCATCCTTGCTGAACAAAAGCAATTCCTTAAAAAAATCTGACTCCTAAACTTTTTAACGATATTGTATATTTAGTGTAAATTTCAATGTGAGTGGTGCAACTAGATACAATGTAGCAGACCTATCAACCAAATGACCAACAAACTGTTGTCTTACTGGTTGCTTGTGATTGCAGCTGGTTATGACAAAAACTCTCATTGAGACAGAAGAGGTCCCTTTTTTGATTTATCTTGTTAGGGCACAGTGTAATTTCCTTTGGAGAAAAGGTCTTACTGAATGCTGGAAGGTCTTACTGGAAGCTTGCATAACTTCTTACTGCAAGTCACATTATGGAGAGGAAAGTTTGGTGACCCACTATGAAAACTACTAATGTGACTTGACATTATCACCGTGCAGCTCTGAAATCACAGACAAAAAAAACTTTTTTAATGCCTCAGCAGAACTGCCTAACCCACAGCTCTGATCTGCATCAAACGGCCCATTTTTGTTTGAACTTTTTCCCTAATGTGTGGGGGGAGCATTGCAAAAACAGACCCATCAAGTGATTATTTGTAGTTTAAGTGGATCTCTGGAGTCGGCGCCTCATTTTTAGAGCACATGCTAAAGCTGTGTCTATGTTTGGGTGTTCCCCAAGGCTCGCTACTCGGTCAGAGTTAATTATTGTTTGACTGCGCGGTGTGGGCTAATCAGTCTCTAGCTACCTATTTGCAAAGGTGCTCGTGAGGTTAATGCTGATATCTGAGATTAAAATGTATTACAGTAATACAGTATTTATACTGAAGTCATCTGAGATAAGATAAAATGGCGTCAATTGTGTTTATATCAAATGAGATGGCAAGTCCATGAAAGTAGTGCCTGTTTAGGTCACTTGGATGAACGCTCTTATATACAACATTGTCATTGACGACGGTGAATATTAGGAAACCGTTAGACCACTGGATGCAACGATTGATTGTCGTTTTTTTTTTTTATGAATCTCTCCTCTCTCTCTCCATTATTCTTTTGCTCTCCTTCTCTTTCTCCCCTTCCTCCCTTTTGGCTCTGCCCCTTATTTTGTTTTTCTCTCTCCATCTTTCTCCTATCTCATTTTCTCAGGTGGTGCAGGTGTTGCGGGCGATTGATAGAGACGAGGGAGGAAATGACAGCACCGTCCATTTCAACATCCCTCCGGACTCCAACATTGCCCTCAACTTCAGCATCAGGGAGAGTGGAGGTTTGCAGTCTCTTCCACAATTTGTTTCTCCCACCCAGCCATGAGCATCGGCATCTCTCTTGATCCGTTAGTCTGTGTCTGCAACCGCATTGTGTGGCTGCTTTGTGCCTTGTTCCTTTGTTTTCCCTATTGTTTGCTTTTGCTTCTCTGCCACATCTATCTTCTCCCGGCACACACAGACAAAATGTGCTCTGGCATTCATGCTGCATTTGGACTCACTGGTCTGTACAAATGTTATACGAGCAGCAATGGAATTAAACTGCACTCGATTGAGTTCAATTAAATTAAAGTTCCATCGAGTTCAATTTGATCTAAAAGCCCCCCTTTTTTCCTGTGTATCTCCATTTCTTTGCTATTATTCTAATTTTCTAGGCCCCACTGCTAGTTTGGTGTTGGCGTCACCTTTGCAGACACTGTCTCGCTCTACTTCATCCTCCCTCACTCTCTACGTCCCGCTGGTCCTGAGGGACGGGGTCTCTGGCTTGACCAGCACGGGGACAGTCACAGTGTCCGTATGTCCCTGTCTGAGGGGAGGCGCCCGGGCCGGAGAGAAAGAGAAGCAAAGTGAGGCAGAGTGGGACAGAGAGACGGTTTGTTTGCCCCAGCACTCCTCTTTGCCCTCCCCTGGACTCAGCACTGCCGCCCTGCTGGCCATTTTAGCCTGTGTGGCCACTCTTTTGGGTAAGTTTAGTGCAATTTCCAAATGGTAATGGTAATTTACAGTCAGAATATCATTATTGCAGTGACAGTGTGATCAGGACCAAGACTCAGAGCTTTTGTTTTGTAATTTTACCTTTATCTGTGTTGTTATTGTTAAATTGAAACTAAAGGTATTAAAATAATCATTGTAATTGAAATAAAATAAAAACTGCAATGAAAATGAGAAATGTTGCTTTGGCAACTAACTGAAATAAAATAAGCTGAAGATCCAAAATTAGTAAAACTAAATAATAAAAAATATATTTAAATAAAAGTTTCAAAATATAAGTAAATACTATATTAGTATAGAAATAATAAAAAAACACTGGCCTCTATAGTAAGAAATCAGTAAAGAAAAATAAATATACCGCTACGGTGTACAAAACAATAGGCTTTGCAACAAGAAGAACACTTTAACAATATTACAGTAATACAGTATTTATACTGAAGTCATCTGAGATAAGATAAAATGGCGGCAATTGTGTTTATATCAAATGAGAGAGCGCAAGTCCATGAAAGTAGTGCCTGTTTAGGTCACTTGGATGAACGCTCTTATATACAACATTGTCATTGACGACGGTGAATATTAGGAAACCGTCAGACCACTGGATGCAACGATTGACCAATCAGAATCAAGAATTCCCTAGAGCTGTGTAATAAATGTGTAATTATGGGGCATCAGTCTGTGTAAGTGTTAGTTTGCCAGCTGCTCTAATGTGTCTATTGAGTACCTGCCTTTCTGTAGCACCATGCAATTTTATTGCAAAAATTTGTCACCCAACACAAACATACACGTCCTCCCTTTTTATAAATGGCATCATAAAACGCTTACTCTTTTTCTCTTCATCTCTCACTGTTTTCTTTCCCTCTTTCTTTCTCTTTTCTTTCTCTAGCTGTCAGTGCTTTGTCTCTGTCCCTGCGCAGGCAGAAAAGGGACTCGCTCTCGCCTTTAGAGGAGGATGATGTAAGAGAGAATATCATCACGTATGATGATGAAGGAGGGGGTGAGGCTGACACAGCTGCGTTTGACATCTACGAGCAGCAATGGAATTAAACTGCACTCGATTGAGTTCAATTAAATTAAAGTTCCATCGAGTTCAATTTGATCTAAAAGCCCCCCTTTTTTCCTGTGTATCTCCATTTCTTTGCTATTATTCTAATTTTCTAGGCCCCACTGCTAGTTTGGTGTTGGCGTCACCTTTGCAGACACTGTCTCGCTCTACTTCATCCTCCCTCACTCTCTACGTCCCGCTGGTCCTGAGGGACGGGGTCTCTGGCTTGACCAGCACGGGGACAGTCACAGTGTCCGTATGTCCCTGTCTGAGGGGAGGAGCCCGGGCCGGAGAGAAAGAGAAGCAAAGTGAGGCAGAGTGGGACAGAGAGACGGTTTGTTTGCCCCAGCACTCCTCTTTGCCCTCCCCTGGACTCAGCACTGCCGCCCTGCTGGCCATTTTAGCCTGTGTGGCCACTCTTTTGGGTAAGTTTAGTGCAATTTCCAAATGGTAATGGTAATTTACAGTCAGAATATCATTATTGCAGTGACAGTGTGATCAGGACCAAGACTCAGAGCTTTTGTTTTGTAATTTTACCTTTATCTGTGTTGTTATTGTTAAATTGAAACTAAAGGTATTAAAATAATCATTGTAATTGAAATAAAATAAAAACTGCAATGAAAATGAGAAATGTTGCTTTGGCAACTAACTGAAATAAAATAAGCTGAAGATCCAAAATTAGTAAAACTAAATAATAAAAAATATATTTAAATAAAAGTTTCAAAATATAAGTAAATACTATATTAGTATAGAAATAATAAAAAAACACTGGCCTCTATAGTAAGAAATCAGTAAAGAAAAATAAATATACCGCTACGGTGTACAAAACAATAGGCTTTGCAACAAGAAGAACACTTTAACAATATTACAGTAATACAGTATTTATACTGAAGTCATCTGAGATAAGATAAAATGGCGGCAATTGTGTTTATATCAAATGAGAGAGCGCAAGTCCATGAAAGTAGTGCCTGTTTAGGTCACTTGGATGAACGCTCTTATATACAACATTGTCATTGACGACGGTGAATATTAGGAAACCGTTAGACCACTGGATGCAACGATTGACCAATCAGAATCAAGAATTCCCTAGAGCTGTGTAATAAATGTAATTGTGGGGCATCATTCTGTGTAAGTGTTAGTTTCCCAGCTGCTCTAATGTGTCTATTGAGTATCTGTCTTTCTGTAGCACCCTGCAATTTTATTACAAAAATTTGTCACCCAGCACAAACACACACGTCCTCCCTTTTTATAAATGGCATCATAAAACGCTTACTCTTTTTCTCTTCATCTCTCACTGTTTTCTTTCCCTCTTTCTTTCTCTTTTCTTTCTCTAGCTGTCAGTGCTTTGTCTCTGTCCCTGCGCAGGCAGAAAAGGGACTCGCTCTCGCCTTTAGAGGAGGATGATGTAAGAGAGAATATCATCACGTATGATGATGAAGGAGGGGGTGAGGCTGACACAGCTGCGTTTGACATCACAGCACTGCAGAGCGCCCCACATAACGCACGCAGGGGGTACCGCACCCTGGACAGCAGGAACATGTGAGTGGTGCTCAGCAGGGCGCATCTGATGAAAGATTACATCGGCTACATCTGTTACATCAACTCATGTTTCCTGCACATTAATAAAGAAGTGCTCAATGCACTTAAAAGGCTAGTTCACCCAGAAATGAATTCTGGCATAATTTACTCATGCTGTTTGAAGTCTGTATGTTTTGTTTTTCATCCCATGGAACACAAAAGGAGATGTTGAACGGAATGTCCTGACTGTTCTTTTCCATACTACACAATTTAAGTTTTAACATTTGAAAATACATTAAGACAGCCATAAATGTTGGTATTGTAATTTTGTAGCTGTACTGTAAAATAAAACTGTTGTTAATATTATTATAATATTTTTCTTAAATAATAATTATTAATAATAATAATAAATAGGATTATTATATTTTATAGTCATATTGATATATAATCACAACATTTTTGGACAAATGCAGCCCTACAAACAAGCACAGCAAACCTGGAGCTGTTTAAGAAACCATTACAATTTTTATCAGAAAAATAACTTTTTTTTTGCTCCAAATTGTGCATCCCTACTTTTAATTCTGCCTTAAATCTTCTGCAAAACCCTTAAAAACCATGAAAATCGTATTTATAGTGATTTATTTTAATAAATTGCAGCCTTTTAGCCACTGTACTTCTTTTGGAATGTAATAATTCCATTGTCTATGATGAATGATGAGTTGATCATTGTTTATTTTATGTTGAAATGTTACAAAGAATTGGTAAGTTTTCACATTTAATTTTCACATTGGTTTTGTTTTTAGAGAAATAAATCAGTTTAATCCGTTTAAATCAAAAGCGCAAATCAAAGGCACACAGCAAACAAAAGCAGAAGTAGGCCTGAAGAGTGTGAGCTCCCAGCAGACCACATCATCTGAAACACCTGTGACTTTATCACATTTATCACATTACCTCTCCTGAGGCTGCACACAAACTCGAGAAAAACATACAGGTAAAACATAATTAAACAATATTACGAAAAAAAAGAAAAAAAAGCAACTATCACAATCTGTCATTTTTCATGACTCATGAAAGCCATGGCAGATGGGAAGATTTCATGTGAATAACCTTAGTATTTTGGTCTGTTTCTAATACAAAGCTATTGTATGTCTTCACAAGATTTGAAATATCCCGCACAAGTCATATGGACTACTTTTGTGGTGCTGCCATTTATTTTCTATTTGATTGTATCTGCATAAAAAAATTCCTTTCATGATAAATTCTGTGTTCCCTCAGACGTTATTCACAACACGGTCAGGACAAGTCTCGGATGTATAGCAGCTGGGCTCAGGCTGGAGCGATGGACCCCGGGCAGTACGCCAGTCAAGGAGCCCCTCTATATGGGCGGTTTTGCTACAGCACCCACACCCTCCCAGTGCTGCGTCGCTCACAGGGCCCCTATGAGCCTGGCATATCTGAGTTGGTTTACCGCTTACCTGGGAATCAACCAGACCATTCTCTAGTCATTCAAAACCAGGCAGCTGTGGTTGGACCTCTGGAGCCCGGGGCTATTTATGTGCCAACAGCAGAGGCCAGTCATGGTTCTAAAGAAGGGACAGCATCTCAGGATGGAGCCACCACATCTGAGGGAGGAACGCCAAGGAAGAATGACTCAAAGGACGATGCAAGCAGTCATGCCCAGCAGAGTCAGAGTCAAAGCCAAGATCTGGATTGGGTAAAACAACATACTTTATTATTTATTTAAGAAGCTTAGAATCACCATGTTCAGAATCACAAAGTTGCTTTTATAGCCAGTATTTGGGGTAAAACCAAAGGGAGCTAATTAAATTGATTTATTTAATTCTCCAGAGACCTTTAAATCATACATTATTGTTTAATAATTAATGGACTTTCAAACAAACAGCAATACTGACAAGGCAATTAGAAAACCTATCGTTGCTTTTGGCTGGATAAGTTAAACAGCTTTAGTAAACCGAATGTGAACACAGAGCCTAATAAAAAAAGAAAGTGTATGGCTAATTTTAATTCAAAGACTCGCTTCTCAGTCACACTCCGACAGCATCGAATCAGTATTAATGTATTATGTCTAATAAACATTCATTGAACTGGAGACTGGGAAACAATTTTGCATTTGATATTGATATTAATTTCACGATTTGTGTTTCTCTGGGACAGTTGTCACACGGAGATCCAGTTTTAACTGAAAAAGCGTGAATTTAAAAAGAAAATTACACTGCAGAAAGCCATGTGTAATTAAAAAATTGTACAATCAAAAATATTGTTGCAAGTTACTTGCTGTCATGGAAATTCATGCATACCATCATGCAGTGATGTGAATTCTAGTGAATTTTAATGTCCGATTTTAAACATATTCACATTGAAATACACAATGCAGACATATGGCGCTTCTTCAGATTACAAAAAGGTAAGAAAGAGATGGTTCTTTAAAGAACCTTTGACTGAATGGTTCTTTGTGGAACCAAAAATGGTTCTTCTATGGCATCGCTTGAAGAACCTTTTGAAGCACCTTTATTTTTAAGAGTGTAGAGTGGGCGGGATTATAGACATGTCGATAAAACATTTTCATTCCATGTCGTCCCATCAAGCTCTTGTGAATCCGCTCCTCGGCTATCAACGAGAGGAACGTCTGTACTTCCTCAACAGACCACGAAACAGCCATTATTTTGTTGTTTAAAAAAAGGTGCGAAACTCGTTCGAAACTGTTGCATTCGTTCAAAAAAATCCTCGCTGGCTGTGCTGATTTAATCTAGCAGGTCTAGTGTCTTGTGTCACAAGTTCAATTAGTGATCAGCAGGATTTACACGTCACATTTTGGTAACGGTACAGCTCGCTTGGAACCTCAGCTGAGGTGGTACTGAAAAAAGTACCAGGTACCAGGTACTGTACACAGTGGAAAACCCTCCAGAAGCGAGCCGAACCATGCAGTGGAAAAGCACCTATATTTACCCACTGAAAGAGACACATTTTTTATTTATTAAAAGTGAGGAGAACACATCCTATGTGTGAAAATATGTTGTTTAGCACATCCCTAGATAGCTGGTAGGTTAGTTTTTGCAAGTTTTTTTTCTCGTAGGTGCAGAACAGGTTGACGATGAAGATGTATTTTCACATATTGTCTCTCTTTCTCCTCATCCTCATTTCACAGTGCAGCATTAGCTCTTTTTAGAGCTCAATTAACCTGGTTCAGCTATTGTCAACTGTTTCTCCCTCTCCATCTGTCTGACTTTGCCACTTCCTCTACTCACTAACACTTTACTGTCTCACTTCATTGTTATCACATTTTTCACTGTTTTCACCTGCTCATTGTGAAATATCTTCTGCTTTCTCTTCCCTTTCTTAACAATCCTCTCTTTCACACACGTCCCTCTGCTGAATAACAGAAGAATAAACTCATCCTTACCTCCCGCTCTAACCCTACTGCTCCTCCCCATCCCCGACAGGTCCAGCCAGACATGGCTCCCCGTGAACGAGAGCTGGTGTTGACCCGTTCTGACTCAGTAGCTGGACCAGGCCCCACCAGCAGTTGGGTGTGTGACTCCGCCACGCTGCCCCGAGCTGGGCGGCACTCCTCGCGGAGCAGTCTTTCCCTAAGTAGGAGCGGCGCTGGACCTGCCGAGTCCAACCATCCTGGGGTGGCGGACGCTCCCAATGGAAGCACAGAAATGCAGTCGGTCAGCAGCAATTACGCCACCATCCTGCAGGGGGAGCAGCAGAGGGACTACTCGGGGACTCTGGGACGGGGCGGGCTGGAGATGGGCAGCGGATTTGTGGTGGGAAGGCCCGAGAGAGAGGCCAGCATTCCACTGAGTGCTGGGATATATCCGGAAGGTGGTGGGTTCATGGGAGACTGGCACGAACGGGTGGGGATAACCGGGTACCCGCTGGGCAGGAGGGATATGACGCCCCAGCTGCTTCCATACCCCGGCCAGGGCCGGGGAGCTTTTGGGGGCATCCTGGGATATGGTGGAGCATGGCCCTCAGCACCTGAGGAGTCCGGAAGAGGAGCGCCCATTGGAGGTGCTCACTCTCTCGCCCTAAGGGTTGGCGAGTTCCTGCGTCTGCGCCTTGCGCAGGTGACCTTCGACCCCTCGCAGCCGCCGTACGACTCGGTGCAGGTGTACGGGCTGGAAGGCACAGGCTCACGTGCCGGGTCCCTCAGCTCCCTGGACAGTGAGGGAGGCAAAGACGCCGAAAAGGAGGTGTGGGGATCAGGTCTGGAGGATTGGGGCCCACAATTCCAGAAATTAGCCCAGCTTTTTAGGGAAAGGGTCAAGGAAAATGGAGAAGATATAGAAGGAGATGTAGAAGCCAGCAAAAAGCACAAAGATATCGAATGGGAAGAGAAGGGTGAGCAGTCTGGAGACGAGGAGCAGGCGAATGTCTGAGAGAGCGAGAAGGAGAGGGGTTGGGTGGGACAGTGATTAAAAGGCAACAAGAGCTGGAATAATGAAAAGTGAAGGGTAAGGAGGGAGAGGCAAAGAGGAAAGGTAATAAGGGAAGACAGGGAAAAATGAACAGAGAGAGAAAAGGCAGTGGAGAGAGTGATTGATGCAATTTGAAGCAATAAGTGCTGAAAAGCTGATGTGTGAGCACAGAGCGGTGCTTCTTTAGCCAGCATTTAACATTCCTTAAGTGTGTTTGGCAGTAAGCGAAAAGCAAAGTTCACTGTATTCCAGATCACATTTAATTACGATAGAGAAAGAACAAGATTTCAACTCGGATTTTTTGTGGCAGCGTGAAAGACAATGGCAACACGGGGGAATGAGAAACACAAGGCCGGAATAACACAGATGAAAAGGTATGGCAACACACGAGGGAATAGAAGAATTAATATTTGTACATGTATTCCAGATCACATTTAATTACGATAGAGAAAGAACAAGATTTCAACTCGGATTTTTGTGGCAGCGTGAAAGACAATGGCACCACGGGGGAATGAGAAACACAAGGCCGGAATAACACAGATGAAAAGGTATGGCAACACACGAGGGAATAGAAAAATTAATATTTGTACGGAAATTGTTTATACATCCACAAAAGCAAAAGATCTGAATTATTCATAAGAAAGCACTGAATATTACAGTAAAGTCCTGAATAAGTGTCTGCACAAAGATTCTCTGTGTTTACACATACACACAGATGAAAACAAACACGCATCAATTTTAAACTCTGCTTGGAAATTCTGCTTTGCGGATGTCTCATTGTCAGGGTTCAAAATGACATTGGCAGGGTTTTGCCAAGAACAGATTGTATACGAAGTTGCTCAAGAAAAAAAAAGATGACAAAATTTAAATGTAATGATGCTAAAATTGTGCAAAACATATGCACAAACAACCATTACTTGTCAAAAAAAAATCCCACATTTAAAAAGTGAAGATTTATGAGAGCTGACAGGTCTGCTTCAGCTAGAATGCACTTTTATACATGATGTTCGCAAATAAATTACAAATGTTGTTGTTGTTGTTGTTTTTTATTGGAGGAAAGCAAAAGATCTGAATTATTCATAAGAAAGCACTGAATATTACAGTAAAGTCCTGAATAAGTGTCTGCACAAAGATTCTCTGTGTTTACACATACACACAGATGAAAACAAACACGCATCAATTTTAAACTCTGCTTGGAAATTCTGCTTTGCGGATGTCTCATTGTCAGGGTTCAAAATGACATTGGCAGGGTTTTGCCAAGAACAGATTGTATACGAAGTTGCTCAAGAAAAAAAAAGATGACAAAATTGAAATGTAATGATGCTAAAATTGTGCAAAACATACGCACAAACAACCATTACTTGTCAAAAAAAATCCCACATTTAAAAAGTGAAGATTTATGAGAGCTGACAGGTCTGCTTCAGCTAGAATGCACTTTTATACATGATGTTCGCAAATAAATTACAAATGTTGTTGTTGTTGTTGTTTTTTATTGGAGGAAAAAAACATGAAAAAGATGTTCTATGTAAATGCATTTAAATGTAAATATCACTGAATGCCATTGTGAAAAGTGACAACAGTACTGTAGTCTTCAAGTAACAAAAAATAATAATAAAATGAAAACTGAGAAGATTATATATAATGCCACTTCGAAATCCACTGGATATAACTGGAAGACACTGGATTGACTGAAGCAGAGTAAACACTGCCACAGTACGATGTCGGATGTGTTGCTCTTCCCGAACGGAACATTTATTTTTACTTGAATTGAATGCAGAAGCTCCAAATAAATATATATATGAAGTCCTTTTTCTGGGATGAGCTCACACTCCTGATTAATCACACTGTCTGTGGCCACGAGGACTCACTGTGACTGGACTGAACCAGAACCACTGTTCCACTGCACAATCATGTGCACCAATACCAGGGCGCCTCATGCAGTACGAACCCACACCTTCCCAAACAACCCAACAAATGTCATTCTTTGTCAAAATGTGAGCCTAAAAAGGTTATATGAAATATTAATGTCTATACTAGTGTATGTTAAGAAGAATTATTAAAGAAAAACAGATCCCCTAGAGCTGATTTGATTAGGAATAAAAGCCCATTCACACCAAGAACGATAGCTTTAATGATAATTACATAATTAGCGTGCACACACTAACACACATTCATCTGCAGCTCTTAAAGCAGGATTGATTCCGATTGGCTGTTTTTAACGGAAAAATAAATAGTTCTAAAAGTGATTCCAATGCTATCGCTCCTCTGTGCCGTTATCGTTATGGCATGGACTTCCCTATTCTTATAGAAATGGAACGCTTAACATTATCGAAATAGTTATCGTTCTTGGTGTAAATGGGTCTTAACATTTTAAAGAATTGAGTCCTTCTTGTGTCATTGCCTATTTTTTTCAGGTAGATTAGGTAAATTGTAATCTGGGTGTGGAGTTACTGCATTCATCCTTTGGTTTCTGCCTTCTTATTGGACTGCATTGATGTGGCCCCGAGTGGGCCCTGTTGGTACTGAGGTCTCACAATGGTGTGAACTAAAAATGTATTTATTCTGTTGTATTTTTTTTCCTTTTCTTTTTTGTAAATTTGAATAAAGACAGTATGTTTTGAGGTGATGTTTGTGCGACCTGATGTGTATATGCGCGTGTTTTTTTTTGTTTTTTTTTAAGAAAAACTCTTAACTGAATTGACTTTTGGCACTTGCGTGTGTCTTCTAGTCCTTGTTTGTCTGTGCTGAGTAAATGAAAGTGCTGGCTTTGGAGATGTCCATAGAGGCTCTTCAAACAGGGACAGAGTTGGCAGGGAGTAAACACAATGTCTAGTCCACTTACTCCCAAGCTGTTTTGACAGACTTACAACTAAAGGTCAATAATGGAAACTGAGAGTTCAGATCGCACTTTAAGACAGACAAAAGTTTACCGCAAGGTTCACCTTGAAATTCGCTCTATCTGAAGTCTGGATTACATAAAATAAGTGGGATTTATTAATGGGCCTGACAAGCCTTAGTTCATCTGATGAAAGTGGGGAAAATAAGGTTGTTTCAAACCACTGCACCTGCGAGTCAAGCCTGCTTATCGTTCACTTCAATCCTGCAATATGTGTGTGTGATTGTGTTTCAGTTAGCGTATACCTCAAGTGCCTGCAAATAAACAAGCCAAACACTGCCATCTTTTTGATTCGAGGCTGGTTAATTATTCATGAGCTCGGCATATCCTGTTAGATTAAATTTGGTTTAATTATATTCGCGATGCTTGACTAGGAAATAGTAGACTAGAATGAGAGAGACAAAGAGAGTGTAATTGCTTCAAAATTCACTTAGATCAGGAGAGGGATTCAAAATGATTTGCGGAGAGGGATGAATGCACGCTCTGTCCTTGAGTTATATAATGAATTGGTGCGCAGGTTATTACGCAATGCGCAGTATATCAACATCTTTTGTTGATCCTGGATCAACATTACTGTCCAAAAATTTAGACTAAACCCAATCCCTACCCCTAAACCTAACCCTACCCATAATTTATTCCTAAAATCAGTGTGAAATGATAGCTGATTAACAAGGGTGTAGAAGCACCTAACCCTGATTGTAAGCCTAAAACAGACATTTCCTGAAAAAGTATCACTCAATTCTGATTGGTTAATTGGAATGTTAAACAAGGATGTTGATCCAGGAACATGTACTTGGTGAAATCACACTCACCAGCTTCTGGGCATGTTTCGTGAAGCAGTGATACCACAGATGGGTTATTTCTAAAAGTAGTGTCAGAGGATTTCGTTTTTTTCATAGACAGGAAAACATTTCTCACAGAACACATGGAGCACAGAAGTGTGCCTTCAATGATAAGAACAAAAAATAATTTACCATAAATACATTAATTCACTGCAAAATTAATTTGGTGAATTGCCCTACAATCCTGCACGACTCAGAATGGAACTATAGATACAGCGTGCAGCTCAACCACAAGACATCTGGAAGAGGTCTGCTAACTTTAAGTACTTCTCGGTTTTGCTCTGGGACACCAAAATGCCCACCAACCTTAGACCGCTAAATACTTGGCCCGCTGAGGCAGTGGATTGAAAGGGACAGCAAAAATGTACTTCCTGCAGGCCTTAAAGGGGTCATATGATGCTTTTTTAAAGATCATTATTTTGTGTATTTGGTGTAACAGAATTTGTTGACATGCTTTAATGTTCAAAAAACACATTCTTTTTCAAATACTGTACATTATTGTAGGTCTTCTATGCCCCACCTCTCTCAAATGCTTTGTTTTCTACAAAGTCCCTCCTTCCGACAAGCACAGTCTGCTCTGATTGGCCAGCTGACCCAGTGCATTGTGATTGGCCGAACACCGCAAGCACTCGTCAGAAATGTAACGCCCCTTACCATAATCGCCAGCTTCATCTTTCAAAATAAATGTAAAGACAGAGCCCGAAAGGACAGACACATTGATGAAGCTGGTATGTGTTTGTGATGTGATACAATTTAGGTCATAAAAATAAAGCTATAAGGCAAAGGTTCCAGCATTTTAATTTGGAATAATCTCTAGAACCCTGATCCGGCTTGGATTATAAACACAGTCTTCTTCTAATCCACTGGATACCATTCCACAGTTCGCAGGGACCCAAGCAGTGTCATAACCATGCTGATGCCAGGTTTTCTGTAAAGGATGACCCTGATAATCAATCTTTTTCACTTTTCCCACTTTAACACTTAGCTTGAGGATGGCGAGCTGCTGTCCTCCAGCATTCAAAGGGTAACGAGAAGCTTTCTCTTTACTCCGACTCACGTAGACTCCTGGTCCAAGCATGCCATCAGAAGAGCATCTGAATCCTTCATGTAGGATCTTCTGTGCGTTTACCATTGTAGTGCCATGATACATGATGTATATTCGCCGTCCAGGATATTGCTGTATTCCATTGCCATAATCGTCCCCCATCACATTCACAGTAACCAAGGCACTTAGAAAAGTTTTCCTATTTTTGATAATTAGTGAATAACCAAAAAGAGTAATTAAATGTGAATGGAAAAATGCTGTTCAGACCAGAAAACTCTGCATCAAACTCAGTTATTTGCATCATTTTAAAATTGTCATTTAATTTAGCTGAAATTAATCAAATGTATTTACTTTTAATGCAACCTACCTACTTGTGAGTCTTTTGGCACCAAAAGTCTCTAGAAAAAGAGGAACTCTTCTTTAGAGAACTTCAGTTACAACTTTTAATTCATAATTTGGGCGGATCCAAAAGGGTGGGTGGGTTACAGATGTGGTATACTCTAAGACACCACATTTCTTGTCAATGCTGTTTAGTTTGTGGTATGAGCAATCACGGCTGTATGTATGTAATCATTATATGACAATTGCTACACTAACTGAATAGGCTATCAGGTTGGTTTAGATTCTATTTTAACAAAATATGTCAAAACAGCAGTTGCTTAGCATGCTGTGTTGAAGGAATCTGTAAGACATGCACAAATTGTAGTTAACACTGATACTGAAACATTTTTTTTTCCAAATGCAAATCATTATTAGTAATGTGTGTGTAATCCATAACTGAGAAGAGACAGATCTAAGAGCTAATCTGTTTTCTTGATCTGAGAAAAAATCTGGCAAGACGCGACTGTCTCTTCTTTTGAGCTCTCATTCATGTTGACAAAGCAGGATGCTTAGAATTGCAGTGACATGCACACTAAAGACTTTAAGAGTAACAACTGTGCGAGAGTCACCAGGGTTAGCTGGCACATTTTTATTGTATATTCAAATAAGTATATTCAGAAAGTTGTTAATTCAAGACTAAAGTTAAGGTTTTGGCCGAATTAGCACAATGTTGAAAGACTCCTTCCGGATTTTTGTGAATTGGGCACCTGAACCGTCTTATAAGTTTTGTCAGAAGGAAGGCCCACTGTGTAGCGGTCGCCGTGATTTTGCCAAGTTAAGACATGTTCCTGGATCAACATCTTTTGATGATCCTGGATCAACATTATTGTCCAAAAATATAGACTTAACTCAATCCCTACCCCTTAACCTAACCCTACCCATAATTTATTCCTAAAATCAGTGGGAAATGACAGCTGAGGGTGTAGAAGCACCTAACACTGATTGTAAGCCTAAAACAGATATTTCCTGAAAGTTATATCTCAATTCTAATTGGTTGATTGGAATGTTGTTCCAGGATCAACAAGGATGTTGATCCAGGAACATATTGTACTTGGTCAAATCATGCTCACCGTGAATCTCTTGAAACTGACTGAAGTCCATGTGATAAACCAGGTGATGGTGACCTCTAGTGTTGATCAGTTGGAACGAATGCTGTTTGGTATCATAAACTTACTTGCAACTACTCATTAGAAAGTCAAAAATAAATACTAAAAAAGGGGACATTGGATGAAATTTTCATTTTTTTAGCTTTTTTTTTTTTTTTTTTTTGCTAAATGTAAGGACAAACTATTTTCTGTGCTAGTCAGTATAATCCTTTTAATGAAAATTCTGTTTTGCTTCTGTGCAAAGTAAATGCAGAAACAGTGTAACCTCAAACTTGTCATAATCATGATATGAGCATTTTTTTCATATTTTTAGTGATTATTTTATATTTTTATTCATAAGTCATGTTCTTAAATTTGTACTTCAATATTTAAAACATGAATTTAATAACATTATTTCTGTACTTATAATTTCTATGTAAATTAATTTACACTGCTTCATAAATGTTTCTATTGTAGAGTACATGGTCTTGACAGGTGATTGGTGGATTCCTCAAGTCAATGTAATCACATACACATACCTTTCATGTGAAGGTAAACTAGCTAAATTCATTTGTGACACAAAGTGAGTAAGGTTAGTCAGTTAAAATTCATGTTCTGCATACATTTATTGTACATTTCTTAACTGTTTCTTACCAAAGCGGTTTATTAGAAAGTGCACATATTCACTTGCATGTGTACTGCTTAAAAATAAGAGTAAAATACCTTTTCTGAGATGGACATTTGAGTAAATGGTTGAACTCAAGGTTACTTGAAAACTTGCAAACCCTTTTGAAAAATGATTACTATAAAAAATGTAGTTAAATCGTTTAATGATTCCATATAGGATTAAGATTATAACATTATAAATATAAAATAAAAAGTATTTTGTGTAATAAATGTATAACTCATTATTGTTAAAACTGCCAAAAATTGCTTATACTTTATGTGAAAAAAAAAGAAATTTAAAAATAATATAAGAACATCTAGAGAAAAAGTACAACTAAATTGTCAATATTTTTAATTATTGTGTTCTAATATTGTTGTACCATAGTGTAAACTGAATGCTTAAAGCATTTTTTTTTTTTTTTGTAATTTAGCACACTACCAGGATGCCTTCACTAATGTCTGCAGCTGCCGGTAAGTGGAGTTCTCAGCGGAGTGGTGTGCTTGTATACTTTTATTATTAAATTATTATTATTTTACAAGAACGACGTGAAGAGAGCATGCACAGCTGTTGCTTACATTGCTGTGTGTAGCCTTCGGAAGTAACGTTAGCTGCAGCAAGGGACTATAATATTTTTGTTCAATATTTTCCTAATGACAGCTTTATGATTGGTT
The DNA here is from genome assembly GCF_001515645.1 of Sinocyclocheilus grahami. Lineage (NCBI taxonomy): Eukaryota > Metazoa > Chordata > Actinopteri > Cypriniformes > Cyprinidae > Sinocyclocheilus > Sinocyclocheilus grahami. The sequence continues at coordinate 269,384 of NW_015506347.1, read as the reverse complement.
TATAAAGGCTATATGAACACCTTTTCCCCCCATTTTTTATTACAGAATAAGGCAGGAAATATATTTTATAGTTTCTTTCTATGCTAAATGATATGTCAAGAAGTACTGCATTATTCATATACTTTATTTATGTATTACCTGGAGATGACTTGAAAAACACACATAAAGCATATATTTTCACAATCCTGTGTTTATTGTCTTCACGTTTAATCAGTAAAAACGTTTCTGCTTTTTATTCAGCCCAGCTACAGCAGATATTGGTTTGCCTACAGCAATAGCTGGATGCTTTTGTCCATATTAGGGATTTCCTGCACGTCATAAGTTATTACTTCTATGAGTCCGTTTTGGACTTTCTTCCGGCTTTGAGTATGAATGAAACACACTGCATGAGAGTGTTCAGCGCTCCGTGATATTCACATCGCCTCATTTTGGCTACGAATAAAAAGTCAGGTCATAGACTATCAATCCTGTCTCTTTGAATTTAAATCTAGATTTATTTACACTGGCCCGTGAAAACCTCTATGTGAACACAACTGCCCGAATAAAGTGCAGGGGACGAATTTACATTTTATTAAAATTAAATATTTATTAAATATTAAAAATGCAGCTAACGTAGTTCTACACACAGCAATATAAACAAAGGTGTCTGTTCTCTTCCATTCTTGCTGTTTGATTGGGAAAAGTTTAACGGGCGTCGAGGGATCTTGTCTTTTTTATGTTGTCTTACTAAAAACTATTCATACTTTGAACTATTATTATTACAGTATTTATTTAAAAAAACCATAAATATAATTATCACAACAATGGTAAAACAGGCTTATAGATTTTCTCATCCTCTGAATTACATTTATCAAAAAAATGAATAAATTCAGAACAGGATTAGAATAGAATTCTATTTTAAATATCATGGGTATGACATAGGTATTACAACGAGAAGGTGATTTATGAGGACATTTTCAGTGTCCCCGTAATTCAAAAGGCTTATAAATAATTCAGAATGAGTTTTTTTGAAAATCTAAAAATGCAGAAAGTTTCCTGTGAGGGGTAGGTTTAGGGGTAGGGTTGGTGTAGGGCAATAGAATATACGGTCTGTAGTATAAAAACCATTACGCCTATGGAGAGTCCCCATAAACCATAAAAACACACCTGTGTGTGTGTGTGTGTGTGTGTGAAGGCCTGCCCAATCTAACTATTAGTAAAATTAATGAATAATAATTTAGCCGTAAATAAAATGATCCACATGATGACCTTTCACCTGACGATCTCATCCGGGACGATCAGATCCCTTTAGTAATTTAGCACACTACCAGGATGCCTTCACTAATGTCTGCAGCTGCCGGTAAGTGGAGTTCTCAGCGGAGTGGTGTGCTTGTATACTTTTATTATTAAATTATTATTATTTTACAAGAACGACGTGAAGAGAGCATGCACAGCTGTTGCTTACATTGCTGTGTGTAGCCTTCGGAAGTAACGTTAGCTGCAGCAAGGGACTATAATATTTTTGTTCAATATTTTCCTAATGACAGCTTTATGATTGGTTTATAAAGGCTATATGAACACCTTTCCCCCCCATTTTTTATTACAGAATAAGGCAGGAAATATATTTTATAGTTTCTTTCTATGCTAAATGATATGTCAAGAAGTACTGCATTATTCATATACTTTATTTATGTATTACCTGGAGATGACTTGAAAAACACACATAAAGCATATATTTTCACAATCCTGTCTTCACGTTTAATCAGTAAAAACGTTTCTGCTTTTTATTCAGCCCAGCTACAGCAGATATTGGTTTGCCTACAGCAATAGCTGGATGCTTTTGTCCATATTAGGGATTTCCTGCACGTCATAAGTTATTACTTCTATGAGTCCGTTTTGGACTTTCTTCCGGCTTTGAGTATGAATGAAACACACTGCATGAGAGTGTTCAGCGCTCCGTGATATTCACATCGCCTCATTTTGGCTACGAATAAAAAGTCAGGTCATAGACTATCAATCCTGTCTCTTTGAATTTAAATCTAGATTTATTTACACTGGCCCGTGAAAACCTCTATGTGAACACAACTGCCCGAATAAAGTGCAGGGGACGAATTTACATTTTATTAAAATTAAATATTTATTAAATATTAAAAATGCAGCTAACGTAGTTCTACACACAGCAATATAAACAAAGGTGTCTGTTCTCTTCCATTCTTGCTGTTTGATTGGGAAAAGTTTAACGGGCGTCGAGGGATCTTGTCTTTTTTATGTTGTCTTACTAAAAACTATTCATACTTTGAACTATTATTATTACAGTATTTATTTAAAAAAACCATAAATATAATTATCACAACAATGGTAAAACAGGCTTATAGATTTTCTCATCCTCTGAATTACATTTATCAAAAAAATGAATAAATTCAGAACAGGATTAGAATAGAATTCTATTTTAAATATGACAGAAATATTTTTTTCTACAACAGCAACAGTAGTGTTTACTACAGCAAAACCACCATACCCTGTAAACTCAATACTAATAGTTATAATAATATCAATAATATTATCTTTTAACTTTTAAACTTAAAATGGTCTTTACTGTTCTGTATTTATTTTAATGTTTTTTTCAAAACTGCGTCATGGCATTTGCTGCTGTATCAATACAGAAGCACCCGGATCGATACGCCTATCAGCAAAGAATGCTTCACAGTATATTGCTGTATTGATATTTTGAGCACAGCCCTTTAAAGCCTTGTTCCATGTGCCCCTTTTAAACTTTGAGCACCTGTCCCTCCAAAGGTCTCTGCACGGCCCTGGGGCCTCATGTATAAACGTTGCGTACGCACAAAACAGGCATAGAAATGTGCGTACGCAATTTTCCACGTACATATTGGGATTTATACAAATAAACTTGGCGTAAAGAAATTTTTTTTTTTTTTTTTTTTTTTTTTTTTTTTTTTGCTAAATGTAAGGACAAACTATTTTCTGTGCTAGTCAGTATAATCCTTTTAATGAAAATTCTGTTTTGCTTCTGTGCAAAGTAAATGCAGAAACAGTGTAACCTCAAACTTGTCATAATCATGATATGAGCATTTTTTTCATATTTTTAGTGATTATTTTATATTTTTATTCATAAGTCATGTTCTTAAATTTGTACTTCAATATTTAAAACATGAATTTAATAACATTATTTCTGTACTTATAATTTCTATGTAAATTAATTTACACTGCTTCATAAATGTTTCTATTGTAGAGTACATGGTCTTGACAGGTGATTGGTGGATTCCTCAAGTCAATGTAATCACATACACATACCTTTCATGTGAAGGTAAACTAGCTAAATTCATTTGTGACACAAAGTGAGTAAGGTTAGTCAGTTAAAATTCATGTTCTGCATACATTTATTGTACATTTCTTAACTGTTTCTTACCAAAGCGGTTTATTAGAAAGTGCACATATTCACTTGCATGTGTACTGCTTAAAAATAAGAGTAAAATACCTTTTCTGAGATGGACATTTGAGTAAATGGTTGAACTCAAGGTTACTTGAAAACTTGCAAACCCTTTTGAAAAATGATTACTATAAAAAATGTAGTTAAATCGTTTAATGATTCCATATAGGATTAAGATTATAACATTATAAATATAAAATAAAAAGTATTTTGTGTAATAAATGTATAACTCATTATTGTTAAAACTGCCAAAAATTGCTTATACTTTATGTGAAAAAAAAAGAAATTTAAAAATAATATAAGAACATCTAGAGAAAAAGTACAACTAAATTGTCAATATTTTTAATTATTGTGTTCTAATATTGTTGTACCATAGTGTAAACTGAATGCTTAAAGCATTTTTTTTTTTTTTTGTAATTTAGCACACTACCAGGATGCCTTCACTAATGTCTGCAGCTGCCGGTAAGTGGAGTTCTCAGCGGAGTGGTGTGCTTGTATACTTTTATTATTAAATTATTATTATTTTACAAGAACGACGTGAAGAGAGCATGCACAGCTGTTGCTTACATTGCTGTGTGTAGCCTTCGGAAGTAACGTTAGCTGCAGCAAGGGACTATAATATTTTTGTTCAATATTTTCCTAATGACAGCTTTATGATTGGTTTATAAAGGCTATATGAACACCTTTTCCCCCCATTTTTTATTACAGAATAAGGCAGGAAATATATTTTATAGTTTCTTTCTATGCTAAATGATATGTCAAGAAGTACTGCATTATTCATATACTTTATTTATGTATTACCTGGAGATGACTTGAAAAACACACATAAAGCATATATTTTCACAATCCTGTGTTTATTGTCTTCACGTTTAATCAGTAAAAACGTTTCTGCTTTTTATTCAGCCCAGCTACAGCAGATATTGGTTTGCCTACAGCAATAGCTGGATGCTTTTGTCCATATTAGGGATTTCCTGCACGTCATAAGTTATTACTTCTATGAGTCCGTTTTGGACTTTCTTCCGGCTTTGAGTATGAATGAAACACACTGCATGAGAGTGTTCAGCGCTCCGTGATATTCACATCGCCTCATTTTGGCTACGAATAAAAAGTCAGGTCATAGACTATCAATCCTGTCTCTTTGAATTTAAATCTAGATTTATTTACACTGGCCCGTGAAAACCTCTATGTGAACACAACTGCCCGAATAAAGTGCAGGGGACGAATTTACATTTTATTAAAATTAAATATTTATTAAATATTAAAAATGCAGCTAACGTAGTTCTACACACAGCAATATAAACAAAGGTGTCTGTTCTCTTCCATTCTTGCTGTTTGATTGGGAAAAGTTTAACGGGCGTCGAGGGATCTTGTCTTTTTTATGTTGTCTTACTAAAAACTATTCATACTTTGAACTATTATTATTACAGTATTTATTTAAAAAAACCATAAATATAATTATCACAACAATGGTAAAACAGGCTTATAGATTTTCTCATCCTCTGAATTACATTTATCAAAAAAATGAATAAATTCAGAACAGGATTAGAATAGAATTCTATTTTAAATATGACAGAAATATTTTTTTCTACAACAGCAACAGTAGTGTTTACTACAGCAAAACCACCATACCCTGTAAACTCAATACTAATAGTTATAATAATATCAATAATATTATCTTTTAACTTTTAAACTTAAAATGGTCTTTACTGTTCTGTATTTATTTTAATGTTTTTTTCAAAACTGCGTCATGGCATTTGCTGCTGTATCAATACAGAAGCATCCGGATCGATACGCCTATCAGCAAAGAATGCTTCACAGTATATTGCTGTATTGATATTTTGAGCACAGCCCTTTAAAGCCTTGTTCCATGTGCCCCTTTTAAACTTTGAGCACCTGTCCCTCCAAAGGTCTCTGCACGGCCCTGGGGCCTCATGTATAAACGTTGCGTACGCACAAAACAGGCATAGAAATGTGCGTACGCAATTTTCCACGTACATATTGGGATTTATACAAATAAACTTGGCGTAAATATGTGCACACCGTACGGGTACTCTAGTCTAGACCGTGCGTACGCACTCTTTTACTGGCGTAATAGCGAAGTAATGATTTCAGACTCTCTTTTCCTTTCAGTACACACATTTAGATTAAATATTCTGCTCATTAATGGAGTTATGCATTGACATTACATAACGTCATTATTCAAAAGTTAAACAAAACTTATATGAATTTTGATATTTAGACAGGCTATTGGATGCGCTGTCTTTTGATACATTTTCTTGTTGCATGCTGTTTTAATGACAGCGATGAGTGCTAGACACACATTAATGTTTCTTTAAACTGTAGATCTCATGTTAAGAGAAAATATTTTTAGCAAGAACATCAACGATGCCCACTTACTGGATTCGGTGGTCGAACAGTCCATTGGCAGGATTAAATAGGTCCGATTATATTAGCCTGCTGCACAACCAAGGCTGCACGGAGGTGTTTATTTCACGTGAAGGTAGACTTCTTCTGCGATCTTCAGAACACTATGAAAATAGCATTGTGATGGAAGGATAGAATCTGAAGGAAACGGTACGACGTTTATTTTTTTATATTTTGTCAGTGAGGCCAGACCAGACAATTATTTACACTTATTTACACACACCGTATTTCTGATTCTACTATAGCTAGCCTATTTAAATATCCTAAAACATATGTTAAATTAGGGATGTGCAATTAATCGCATGCGATTGTCAAGCGCATTTTGTCAGTAAAGCCGGTTCCGTGATTGGTAGTAAATCTCCATCAACTGCTTTCAGATGAAGCAACGTTTAATACACAGAGCCGTAGTTCACTGACAAGCTCGGCAATATCGCGTTCATAATTGAATGCGATTCATCTGCGATTATGAACGCGATATTGCCTAATTGTCAGTGAACTATGGCTCTGTGTATTAAATACCGCTCCATCTGAAAGCGAGTGATGGAGATTTAATCTACAATCTTCCGCTGACAGGGATTTATAAAAGGATTAAATTGTCAATATTTTTAATTATTGTGTTCTAATATTGTTGTACCATAGTGTAAACTGAATGCTTAAAGCATTTTTTTTTTTTTTTGTAATTTAGCACACTACCAGGATGCCTTCACTAATGTCTGCAGCTGCCGGTAAGTGGAGTTCTCAGCGGAGTGGTGTGCTTGTATACTTTTATTATTAAATTATTATTATTTTACAAGAACGACGTGAAGAGAGCATGCACAGCTGTTGCTTACATTGCTGTGTGTAGCCTTCGGAAGTAACGTTAGCTGCAGCAAGGGACTATAATATTTTTGTTCAATATTTTCCTAATGACAGCTTTATGATTGGTTTATAAAGGCTATATGAACACCTTTTCCCCCCATTTTTTATTACAGAATAAGGCAGGAAATATATTTTATAGTTTCTTTCTATGCTAAATGATATGTCAAGAAGTACTGCATTATTCATATACTTTATTTATGTATTACCTGGAGATGACTTGAAAAACACACATAAAGCATATATTTTCACAATCCTGTGTTTATTGTCTTCACGTTTAATCAGTAAAAACGTTTCTGCTTTTTATTCAGCCCAGCTACAGCAGATATTGGTTTGCCTACAGCAATAGCTGGATGCTTTTGTCCATATTAGGGATTTCCTGCACGTCATAAGTTATTACTTCTATGAGTCCGTTTTGGACTTTCTTCCGGCTTTGAGTATGAATGAAACACACTGCATGAGAGTGTTCAGCGCTCCGTGATATTCACATCGCCTCATTTTGGCTACGAATAAAAAGTCAGGTCATAGACTATCAATCCTGTCTCTTTGAATTTAAATCTAGATTTATTTACACTGGCCCGTGAAAACCTCTATGTGAACACAACTGCCCGAATAAAGTGCAGGGGACGAATTTACATTTTATTAAAATTAAATATTTATTAAATATTAAAAATGCAGCTAACGTAGTTCTACACACAGCAATATAAACAAAGGTGTCTGTTCTCTTCCATTCTTGCTGTTTGATTGGGAAAAGTTTAACGGGCGTCGAGGGATCTTGTCTTTTTTATGTTGTCTTACTAAAAACTATTCATACTTTGAACTATTATTATTACAGTATTTATTTAAAAAAACCATAAATATAATTATCACAACAATGGTAAAACAGGCTTATAGATTTTCTCATCCTCTGAATTACATTTATCAAAAAAATGAATAAATTCAGAACAGGATTAGAATAGAATTCTATTTTAAATATGACAGAAATATTTTTTTCTACAACAGCAACAGTAGTGTTTACTACAGCAAAACCACCATACCCTGTAAACTCAATACTAATAGTTATAATAATATCAATAATATTATCTTTTAACTTTTAAACTTAAAATGGTCTTTACTGTTCTGTATTTATTTTAATGTTTTTTTCAAAACTGCGTCATGGCATTTGCTGCTGTATCAATACAGAAGCATCCGGATCGATACGCCTATCAGCAAAGAATGCTTCACAGTATATTGCTGTATTGATATTTTGAGCACAGCCCTTTAAAGCCTTGTTCCATGTGCCCCTTTTAAACTTTGAGCACCTGTCCCTCCAAAGGTCTCTGCACGGCCCTGGGGCCTCATGTATAAACGTTGCGTACGCACAAAACAGGCATAGAAATGTGCGTACGCAATTTTCCACGTACATATTGGGATTTATACAAATAAACTTGGCGTAAATATGTGCACACCGTACGGGTACTCTAGTCTAGACCGTGCGTACGCACTCTTTTACTGGCGTAATAGCGAAGTAATGATTTCAGACTCTCTTTTCCTTTCAGTACACACATTTAGATTAAATATTCTGCTCATTAATGGAGTTATGCATTGACATTACATAACGTCATTATTCAAAAGTTAAACAAAACTTATATGAATTTTGATATTTAGACAGGCTATTGGATGCGCTGTCTTTTGATACATTTTCTTGTTGCATGCTGTTTTAATGACAGCGATGACACACATACACACATTAATGTTTCTTTAAACTGTAGATCTCATGTTAAGAGAAAATATTTTTAGCAAGAACATCAACCTTACTGGATTTCGGTGGTCGAACAGTCCATTGGCAGGATTAAATAGGTCCGATTATATTAGCCTGCTGCACAACCAAGGCTGCACGGAGGTGTTTATTTCACGTGAAGGTAGACTTCTTCTGCGATCTTCAGAACACTATGAAAATAGCATTGTGATGGAAGGATAGAATCTGAAGGAAACGGTACGACGTTTATTTTTTTATATTTTGTCAGTGAGGCCAGACCAGACAATTATTTACACTTATTTACACACACCGTATTTCTGATTCTACTATAGCTAGCCTATTTAAATATCCTAAAACATATGTTAAATTAGGGATGTGCAATTAATCGCATGCGATTGTCAAGCGCATTTTGTCAGTAAAGCCGGTTCCGTGATTGGTAGTAAATCTCCATCAACTGCTTTCAGATGAAGCAACGTTTAATACACAGAGCCGTAGTTCACTGACAAGCTCGGCAATATCGCGTTCATAATTGAATGCGATTCATCTGCGATTATGAACGCGATATTGCCTAATTGTCAGTGAACTATGGCTCTGTGTATTAAATACCGCTCCATCTGAAAGCGAGTGATGGAGATTTAATCTACAATCTTCCGCTGACAGGGATTTATAAAAGGATTTTTGCGCAGGTTCTGGCGTACCCATGGTTTTATAAATCTGAAAACTTTTGTGCTTACGCCAAGTCTAGCTTTTGTGCATACGTCAGTAGCGGGCCATGCATTTTACACCTAGGCCTTCAGTGGCGTCCTACATGAATTAATCCATCTCTTCATACCATCATAATGATGCCACGGCTATAGAAACCATAAATATTACACAGTAATGCAGTATAACAGGGCACTACATAACAGATAGGTATCTTATGTAGCGAGAATGAATGCCCTTACTAAAGAAAGAAACCCAATTAACAGTTGCGCAACATACATCATCTGTAGCTGAAGCATTAACCTAACAAAATGACACAAATACAGTCCATCCGATGTTCTTACAGACATTTATTCACCCAAACGTATTTATACTTTACAGATAGCATTGGTATCAAATAAGGTGATTACCAGAGGCGGACAGTAACTAAGTACATTTACTTGAGTATTGTACTTAAGTACACTTTTTGAGTATCTGTACTTTACTTGAGTATTATTTTTTCTGGGAACTTATGACTTTAACTTCACTACATTTGAAAGACAAATATTGTACTTTTCACTCCACTACATTTCTATCAAGGTCCTCGAAGTAGAAAGTCGTT
>NW_015506347.1:252424-256558 GCF_001515645.1 Sinocyclocheilus grahami | reverse complement strand
TTTTAACATTCTAAAAGCTCTTTATTCCAAAGATACTACAAGCTAGTCAGTGTATTCAGTAGGTGTAATGTATTCTAAGTTGCTTCAGAAGTATTGCATATTACGTACAACAATAAAACAGTGCATTGACATAAAAAAGGAAATTTACTTTTGGTACTTAAGTACTTTTAAAAGCAAGTACTTCTGTACTTTTACTTAAGTAAAAATCTGTCTTTACAACTTTTACTTTTAATGGAGTAATATTTGACCAGCAGTATCTGTACTTTCACTCAAGTAGTGGAGTTGAGTACTTTGTCCGCCTCTGGTGATTACATGTGTTTTAAAGTTGATCTAACAATTTAATGTTCTGTTACTGTTTTATTACGTCTTCACGAGTCTCCCCGCCGGTCTGCCAGCGCACTGCGGGAGGAAAATACTGGTTAGCACAGCTTTACTAGGAAAGTGAGCAAGTAACATTAAAATAATTCATACAATATGTAAGATTTTATAGAATCGCTGTACAAATAAACGTGAATTGAATTGGATTTAATCAGTGAGTACAATAAATGGGTATGGAGGATGGGAGCCGAACGTAATTGATTCTTTGAAAAACTTTTTTTTTGTGGTGTGAGTCCATTGCAATGTCTTGGGTTTGCCTTTTAGCATTAAATTCAGGGGACTGGTTACAGAGCTGTAGCTGTGTATGAATTCCCTCTAGTATTAGCGAATCATAAGAAACGTTGTAGTTCCCTGATACTTTGAGGTGGCCACTGGAGGACGGCATTGACTTGGGCTTGGTCCATTTCTACACCCTTAGTTTTGAGGACATGCTTTGGAATACAATAGGTTAACCACGGATAGCTGAGAACTAATATGATAACTGCAATTCAATATACAGTGACGCTTTATGTTTCATTATTTTATTCTGGGTTCTATTTGAGAATATCTGTCTTGCTGCTTGGGTCAAATGTAATACAGATTTTAGTTTTCGAAAATACTCAGCAATTAAATATGTTCATATAGGGGCTTGAGTCATAAATACACGGGAATTCAGCAAGAGAAGATTACAAAACAAGTTTTTCAGCATTTTTGTTAGACCTGTTGACATCTTTAAATTAGGTATTTTTGTATTGTTTGTCTACATTTGTTTCAAGGCCACATCATATGTGTAAAACAGAAGATTTTTCACAATTTGCTTTGGTGATTATACCAAGCATGGCAAGTAACCTCTAAAAAAAGAGGTCCTCTCTAAGGCTTTATTTTTGTTTTGTAAGTTTGTACATGGAGCACCAACTTTCAAGACAAGTATGCATGGAATGAGCCTTTTCGTATGTAGTTGGTAAACCCCCAGTGCTGTGATAACTATAAGTTATGATTCTGAGTGTGACTCATATGTGACTTATGCAGTTTTTCAACATGTTGCTATACAGAAGCATTCTGTTAAATTCAGAGAGACTTTCATGCAAAATTCCATTCTATTCTTGTAGAGAAATTAGTGGACTTGACATTGAAGAGCATTTACTGAGTCCCAAAATTGAGTGCAACTTCTGCCATATTCCTAAAAATTTGGTTCACTTGGTTAATTTGGCAATTTGGTTCAACTTCTGTTGTTTTTTAATGTATATATAAATAAATACTTTATACTTGAAGTATACAGTATGTTGACATGCAAGTATACAGCTGTATTTTTAATATTTTATTTACAAATGATTGATCGACTAAAACATTTATCAAGGTTTTAAAAATTATTAGTTTGGCAAGATTCGGCTTAATCTTGTTTTTGTTTTAGGTGCCAAAATAAAGCTGACAAAAGTTCTAGTATTTACTACATTTTGGAATTTTGGAATAATTTCAGAATGGCTTGGATCATAAATACAGTCCTTTTCTAATCCACTGAGTACCATTCCACAATTCGCAGGGATCCAATCAGTATCATAACCATGCAGATGCCAGGTTTTCTGAAGGGATGACCCTGGTGATCAACCTTCTTCAGTTTCATTACTCGAACACGGTTTCATCATGGCCAGCTGTTGTTCTCCAGCATTCATAGGATAACGAGAAGCTTTCTCTTTGCTCTGAATCCATTACTTTGGATCTTCTGTATATTCCATCAGAGTGCCATGGTATATGATGTATCTCGACGAGGATATTTCTAGTGCCATAACTATTGAGTCCCATGTAATTCACAGTAACCAAAGCAAGTTTGAAAAGTTTTCATATAATTTCATAACATTTTCATATATTTGTTAATTAAAGAATGTCCAAATACTATTTTATTTGAGCAAAAAATAAACAGTAGTTAACACTCTGATACCGAAACATTTCTTGGAGAATAAAGGAGAACTGTAGAATTAATGAAATTCATTCCCTTTACCACAGGGGGACTACAGAAATATAGTGACATATAATGAAAACCTTGAGTAACAACATCAATAACCTAATGGCTCCTAAACGCATTATTTTTGACAAAGCAGAATACTGAAAATTGTAGCGTACACTCTTAAAAATAAAGGTGCTTCAAAAGGTTCTTCAAGCGATGCCATAGAAGAACCATTTTGGGTTCCACAAAGAACCATTCAGTCAAAGGTTCTTTAAAGAACCATCTCTTTCTTACCTTTTTGTAATCGGAAGAAACTTCTTTTACCACAAAGAACCTTTTGTGAAACAGAAAGGTTCTTCAGATATTAAAGGTTCTATATGGAACCATTTAGACAAAAAGGTTCTTCTATGGCATCGTGAAGAGTGACAATCATATGAGAGACCAGGGTTGGCTGGCATATTTTTATTGTTAAAGTATGTTCAAAATGTTGTTAATTCATGACTAAAGTTATGTTGGCACATGTATTGGGTGGGTTTGCACAATGGTAAAGACTCCTCCCAAATCCTTTGTGGACTGGGCACTTGAACTGTCTTGCAAGTTTTGTCAGAGGGAAGACCTACTATGTGTATCTTTGAAAACCCCATGCCATGAAAATGACTGAAATCCATTTCACCTGGTGTTGATGAGGTGGAACTAAAGCAAGCTGCTGTCATAAACTGACTCACAACTCATTAGAAAGTCAAACACAATGCTTAAAATTAGCAAGAAAATGCTCTCAAGAAAAAAAAAAACTAAATATTTTCTTTCATATCTTTCAATCTTATTTCATTGGATTTCATTTCATGAGGAACCTTAAACTTGGTCATAGTCATGCATGAGCCTATATTTCATAATTTTTATTTCTTTTTTTATTTCATGTTTTATAATTCATATTTACAGAAATAATTTCATAGTATTATTTCTGTAATTAAAACATTGCTTTGACAAAATCAGTAATATAAAAATGTAGCTGAAAGCTAAAAAATTAAATCAAAGTTTCAAATGTGCTTGTAATCCTGAACATCTCACATTCCCTTGCATGGTAACACATAAGACTGCTGATAAATGCGGTGGACTATGCCACAAACACAAAAATATTGTTTGGGGGGTAAGGTAAAATTTTGCACTTGACTCTTACGCAGAGTTGGTTCTCTAGAGTCTACCAGAATCTGTTATTTGGAATGACATCCAGCACTGTGATTCGCCTTGGATCATACACACAGTTCTCCTCTAGGCCACTGTTCACCATGCCACAGTTAGGAGGAACCCACGCTGTGTCATATCCATATCTATACCAGGTCTTCTGTAAAGGATGATCTTGGTAGTTAATCCTCTTCACCCTTCCCACTCTTACAACGAGTTTGAGAACAGCAAGCCTCTCCCCATTTGAATTCACAGGGTAATGTGAGGCTTTTTCAAAGCTTCTAGTGACATAGACACCAGGTCCCAGCATGCCGTCATATGAAGGAGAGAAGCCCTCGTTCATGATCCTTATCGCATTCTGCAGCGTAGTGCCATGATACATTATGTAGGATTTTCTGCCTTTATGCCACATTGGTTGCATGTTAACAAAGAAACACTCAGGGTACATGCAACAAGGGCAACAAGGCATCATAGGCACAGGTATCGGGAACATCTTGCTGCTGTATTCCCAAGACAGTACTCAGTCTGGTAAAGAAACCTTCAGATAAATATTGCAATTCATTAGTTATTTTTGTGGTTTGTTTAAAGGAATAGTTCAGCCAAAAATGGGGCTGAGTAAATGATAACAGAATTTTCATTTTTGGCTGGAAAAA
>NW_015506347.1:250995-252337 GCF_001515645.1 Sinocyclocheilus grahami | reverse complement strand
TGTTCTCAAGAAAAAAAAAACCTAAATATTTTCATTCATCTTTTGGTTCTTTTTCATATTTCTGGGTACTTTTTGCATATAAATAATCTTATTTCATTTCATGAGGAACCTTAAACTTCGTCATTGTCGTGCATCAGCCTAAATTTCATAATTGTTTTTATTTCATGTTTTATAATTCATATTTACAGAAATAATTTCATAGTATTATTTCTGCAATTAAAAGTGCATATATATATATATAAATATAAATATATAAAATAAATGTTTTGATAATCTAAAAGAAGAAAATTTTGGCATTCCAAATTTAGTAACAATTACAATAATAATAATAATACAAATTTAAGCACAAGACAACCAACATACCTCTATGGTGCTGCAGCAGAAATTGAAAATTGTACAGATAGTTTCACTTTTATTCCATGACGTCAAAAAGGGTAGGACCACAACTGTAAACTGAAAAGTTCCAAATTTCAAATATTGGAAACAAAAATAAAAATTATATATATATTGGAATTGCTTTTTATTTAGCTGATTTGATTATTCATTACATTTATTTTATCGGTTCCTTTTTGTTTGATTTAATTCATTGTTGTATGTATGTGGTGAGAAAGAGTGTCCTTGTACTATATAATCAGTTCAGCTAGTTACTGAATGAGAGCTGGTTATTTCAGAAAAATGAGGAAGTGATCCTTCAGGTAACTTTACAGTAAATATGCAAGGGGACAGGCACCAGTCATGACATTATCCTTTATTGCTCTAGGCCACATGATGCATTAGTAAATAATCATCTACACATTCACCAAGTTCATGTCAAATGTAAGTCAAAAGAACTTTGCATTGATTCATACAGGCCGTACGAGTTTTTGGAATTCAGCAGAAACAGAGATATGAGAAATGATAAGGCATATGAAAAAGAAACCAAAGATAAGAGAACAGTTATGAAAGATTAATGGATAGTAATAGGGACAGAAGTAATATATGAAGGAATAGATATGAGAACTTTGGCGATAAATTATTGTTAATAATTTTTTTTATATTTAATTATTAACATTAAATTTACAGTTTCACATTTTGCTAAAATAATAATTATTGGTGATTGGTTTGAAATTAGAACTAATTTCAGTGACTGCTTTTTAACTCATAGTTTTAAATTTGATTCTCTTTGGACAAAAGAAAACAACAGCATTTGTGACATGCATTTGCTCAGACAGAACGTCTCGTACATTTAAAATGTATTATCTTTAAATGTAATATCAATAAAAATGATAATCAAGTACTTCACATGCTTGATAATATACTGAACAAAATTATAAACGCAACACTTTTGTTTTTGCCCCCATTT
>NW_015506347.1:219242-250351 GCF_001515645.1 Sinocyclocheilus grahami | reverse complement strand
GTATACGCTGATCCAGAGCATCCCAAACATGCTCAATGGGTGACATGTCCGGTGAGTATGCTGGCCATGCAAGAACTGGGATGTTTTCAGCTTCCAGGAATTGTGTACAGATCCTTGCAACATGGGGCCGTGCATTATCATGCTGCAACATGAGGTGATGGTCGTGGATGAATAGCACAACAATGGGCCTCAGGATCTCATCACGTTATCTCTGTGCATTCAAAATGCCATGAATAATGCACCTGTGTTCGTTGTCCATAACATCTGCCTGCCCATACCATAACCCCACCGCCACCATGGGCCACTCGATCTACAACGTTGACATCAGCAAACCGCTCACCCACACGACGCCATACACGCTGTCTGCCATCTGCCCTGTACAGTGAAAACCGGGATTCATCCGTGAGGAGAACACCTCTCCAAAGTACCAGACGCCATCGAATGTGAACATTTGTCCACTCAAGTCGGTTACGACGACGAACTGCAGTCAGGTCGAGACCCCAAAGAGGATGACGAGCATGCAGATGAGCTTCCCTAAGACGGTTTCTGACAGTTTGTGCAGAAATTCTGCAAACCGATTGTTGTAGCAGCTGTCCGGGTGGCTGGTCTCAGACGATCTTGGAGGTGAAGATGCTGGATGTGGAGGTCCTGGGCTGGTGTGGTTACACGTGGTCTGTGGTTGTGAGGCCGGTTGGATGTACTGCCAAATTTTCTGAAACGCCTTTGGAGATGGCTTATGGTGGAGAAATGAACATTCAATTCACGGGCAACAGCTCTGGTGGACATTCCTGCAGTCAGCATGCCAATTGCACACTCCCTCAAAACTTGCGACATCTGTGGCATTGTGCTGTGTGATAAAACTGCACATTTTAGAGTGGCCTTTTATTGAGGCCAGCCTAAGGCACACCTGTGCAATAATCATGCTGTCTAGTCAGCATCTTGATATGCCACACCTGTGAGGTGGATGGATTATCTCGGCAAAGGAGAAGTGCTCACTAACACAGATTTAGACAGATTTGTGAACAATATTTGAGAGAAATAGGCCTTTTGAGTACATAGAAAAAGTCTTAGATCTTTGAGTTCAGCTCATGAAAAGTGTTGCGTTTATAATTTTGTTCAGTGTAGTTAGTCAACCTTTAAAGCATGACAAAATATTAAAACATGATTTAAAATGTACTTTAAAGTAATTTTTTTTTTAAATTTGACATTATTACAACATGAACTTAAAAAAGTATGTAAGTGTGATAAAAACATTCCTGAAAGTGTACTTTCTTTAGGTACACTTAAGTAGCCTTTTATTTCATTAATATGATCTAAAAACACTACAGTTTTTAAAAATATACTTTTAAAATGTAAAGTACACTACAAGTGCACATTCAATACAATTAAACGCACTTCATTTATCTATCTATCTATCTATCTATCTATCTATCTATCTATCTATCTATCTATCTATCTATCTATCTATCTATCTATCCGTGTCATACACTTAAATATACTGAATATGAGTCAAAAAGATGAAAGAGTGGAAACATGACTTGAGTCATGTTCTCATCCAGGCACAGACCTTGCATTTACCTCATTAATTCATCGCTTTACATAGATATATGCACCCTTGTGTGTAAACTCCTCTCTCATGCCCTCCTCCTCCTCCCCTCGCTGGCTCTCTTCAGTATGATATGTTTATAGGCATTGGCTGAGAGAGCGAGCGAGCATTATAGCTGCTCCTGCTTGATAAGGAAAGGAAGAGGATAGGGCGCTGGACGTCATGGCATCCAAAGACACCGTCGCGACTGCTTTTCTCACCGTGAGTCGGGAAATGACAGGTGATTAAATCCAATAGCTCTTTCTTCCTCTTCCTATCCGACACGCGCACCATGGGATTTGTTAAGCGTGTCCCCGCTCGCGGCCGGTAGTTTGTGTTTTAGTGGTTTAAAATCCTCACAGCGCCGAATGTTTGATAAGGTGACAGATTTGTGGATTCACATACAGACTGGATGTGCTTAACGGTAGAAAAAAATCATTTTGCGTGTGAGCATGTGTGCTTAAGGTCGCCTTAATAACGGTCACTTCGTGTCCATCTTCAAAAGACTACATTTGTGCAAATCGATCAGCTGGTTTTATGAACGTGTTTGTGTCTGTTGCGTTTACCTGCAGTGTGTAGGTAGTTGCGTGTGTGCGCGCGCGCATGATGCTGTTCTGCCTTTGATATGTCTCGGATATGAGTTACTTGCAGTTCTTTACACATTTGCGTATCCCTGCTGACGCAAGTTCATGGAGAGGCTGATGCACTTCAGTCACATTCATTATGTGTGTCTAGGGCTAACTGAACACATACTCATCATAGAGGCCGTCATCTTTGAGCACGGTGATGCGCCCTCACACTTACTGACACAATGACACACTAAACACACACTGGCAGTTTGACATTTAGAGCGCTCTCACTGTTAATTACCTTAACACATTATTATCTTCCTTTGGTAATTAATCCCTATTACTAACCTAGTATTTACTGTCCTGCTCCCAGGCCCTTGCACTCTCTATTTCAATTTCAATTTAGTGCACTGGGGGGAAAAGCAATGCTAGAAATGATAACTTGTTAACTTAACCTTACCATGTATACGTTTTTTGTAAAGTGCCAGTACATATACTGTTATGATAATATCAGGGTTGTCACTTTAATTTAAAGGGTACAGGACCACATTTTTGGGACCAGTTGGCTATACCAGGGGACGGTAATAGGCCCCCATTGCTTTGGGCCCGGGACTATGTTTCCGTTTGTCTTTCCCTGATGATGGCTCTGGACAAAATATTTTAAATGTATAGTTTTTATAAGTATAATCAACTTGGGGAAAGTGGCATTCCCATAATTATTTGCTTGCATAATTAAATCTTTAAACTGTTTGAATTTAGCAGCCTTTAGATTCCCCTAATAAAAAGGGGAGCGAAGTCACAAATGTGTGGTCTCTCTCTCTCTCCATCTCTCTTTCTCTCAGTCTCCACTTCTTTCATCTGATCTAAATCTCACTCCATCACTTATTACATTTTTTTTTTCATCTTCTCTTTCACTCTTCTTTGTGCACATTTACATATCCCTACCCCATTTACCCATTTATTTATCCTCCCATGACTCGCTGTAATGGAAACATGTGCTCTAGTTTGACCATTTGCTGTTCTTAGCGTCAGTCAGAAAGCCTTGGATCTCGTGATTGGGTCTTACACAGATTAATGTTGATTGCGACTGCATTAACTGTTTGTCTCGCTCTGATCCTTCTCTCCCTCTTTCCTCTTTTGTTCCTTCCTCTGTTCGCTTGCCTTTCTCTTCCTCCTCTGTGTCTTTCCTCTTGGTAAAAGTGTAAAATGCATATTCCAGGAATTAGATCACAAGTGTCATATACGTGAGAACAGTTAAAAAGAATGACTTTTCTTATTTATTTTCCGCTTTTGCTTTGAAGGACATCTTGAGGTGCTTTTTATTTGTGTGTTGATATGTACAGTATGTATGCAGAAAGACCACCTACACAAGTGGAAAATGTGTAAAAATAAAGCATATGGGTGTAAAGCAGTTATTTTCTAACCCTACGTGCAGTGAAAATATGTCTTGAGATAGATAGAGAGTTTCTACTGCCATTTATGCATTGACTTTCTATTTTGCAGAGAGCATCAGACGAGTTATCGACAAGACATCAATCAAGTTGGTGAGCGCTATCAAAGTAGAGAACAAGAGTGGCAAATCAGAAGATCGGATTCTGGTAAGGCACTACATTTAACTTCACTACTTCATATGTCCTCAAAGGAACAGTTGACGCAAATTAAAATTGTGTCATCATTTACCAACAATTCATTCCAAATTTTCCAAAACTTTCATTCTTCAGTGGAAGTTCTGTTCTAAAGTTGTCCCATACGCAAATGTAATATATTTGATTGTTTATGTATGTGTAATATATTTTTGGTGTAATACATTTTTCATGTTGAATATATATAAATAATATATGGTTGCTATATATAATACCATATAAAAATCATCATATAAATATTATTAATGTGTACATATACACATTTTATGTACACATTTTTATATTCACCTTTATATTCACCAGGTATCATATATGGCAATATCATCTTTTGATACAGGGCTATATATATGTGTGTGTGTGTCATATATTACATTTCCGTATGGAGTGTGATTCTTTATTTTCCATATAATTACAATGAAAGAGAACTGAAGCTTTCAGGCCTCAATAAAGACTGCAAAAGCATCATAAAAGAATCACAGAGATGTTTCTATTTTCTTCTGAAGTCATGAACAGAGTGAAATGCAAGGCAATTTAAGAAATGTAAAAAGTAATTCACTGGTGATCTTCACTTCTAGTTAGCTGTGACAGGATCTTTGAATCAGTCTGTTGAACTCAAGAACTAAATTAGTTTGATTCGTGAATGACTCATTCAGACCATTCAGCTCTTAACTGTGAATATAAGCAACCTGGTGCTTACTAAAGTCTGTAAGCTTCAGCCCCCGTTCTGAAACAGCGTTCCACAAAAGAAAGAAAGTCATACAGGTTTGGAACAACATGAGGGTGAGTTTTGAAATTATGTCCCAATTTTCATTTTTTGAGTGAAGTAGTCCTTTAAAAACCCATCAGCATTGGGTAAACATGTGCATCCACTCTGTGCCTTTATTTTGTGCTTCTATTATGCAGCAGTAATGAAAACAATGAGCCTAAGACTTTAACCTTTCCTCCTCTGTAATGGGGTGTGCAGTGTTTACTGCCTGCTGGTTGGGTTGTTTTTGCCAAGTCCATTTGGAGAATGGGCAGTGGAATCAATGATAAAAGCAATGTACACGCAATGGTGCGCACATACAAACAGAAATCGTTGGAGACTAGACCCCTGCCGAGCTGTGAGCATTACTGTGGCCACTGAGTCTCGGTGGGTCAGAGGGACCGACCGACTCTGGAAGGAGTGTGTGCGAGATGAAGGATGGTGAGAGTAGAGGTGGCATACGAATGCCAGTGTGTGTGTGTGTGTGTGTGTGTGTGATTGTCACTTCAAGACCATTGAAAGCAGCTGGAGACTTGAAATGCCAGGGTTTGGAGCCACAAAAGCTAAATTAATCATCCAGATCGGTTTCAAACATACACACACACACACACACACAGAGTGAAGGAGGTGACCGAGGAGAGGAATCAAACTAATTTCCTGCTAAGTGTCAATGGACTGATGTTGACACAAACCCTGAGAGATCTTTTCTAATTTTGGTGTAGAAACAATTTTGCCTCAGAAATTGCTTGTGCATTTTACAAATGATTACAAAAATCGTAAACTAACACATTGAATTAAACGTGAAATTTTAAAGTAGAAAGACTGAAATAGTATTTTCTTGTAGCATGTATTACAAATATCTTTTATTTTATTTTACTAAATACCCCCTGTGGTGAAAATCTATTTTTAACGTTGTGTAAATGTCTATCTGGTGATTTTAATATCTACTAATTTGCATATTTATATGGCCAATGTGTACTAAATGAGGTAAGAGTGTAGAGTTATATTCAACCCATTTTAAGGCCTGAAGAAATTATTTTCATGGGAAAAAATATTTAAATCTGTTATTTTGATTCATTATCAAAGATGTGTTTTAATGGATACAATTAGTCACTGCAGGGGGACTTTAACTTCGAAAAATCTTGTTATATTGTTAAATCATTGTATTTAAAGGGATAGTTCACCCAAAAAATGAAAGTTCAGTCAATATTCACTCACATGCCGTTTGGAACCTGTCTGTCTTCTGTGGAACACACAAGGAAAAGTTTAGCAGAATGTTCCTGCTTCCCTTTTCCATTCATTAAAAGTGAATGTAGACCACAGTACAAGTAAATGATGACTGAATTTTCATTTTTGGGTGAACTATCGCTTTAACCTCACCCCTCCTGCCAGTCTGCCTTTGTTCCTCTTCCTCTTTCTGACTCTGTCCATTTATATTAGCATCTTCTTCACCCTTCCCCCTCTCCGTTGTGTCTTAGACAGCTCTTTTTTCTTTATCTGTCATTGTTCTGTTCTTCACATTATATGCTTTACTCAGGCTTGCTTCTCTGTTCTGTCAGATTGATGTTAAGAGTGCATTTTCAGTAGTCTAATGTGCTTATGATTGTGGATGGTTAGAAATTGTGCCCAAAGAGCAAAGCAAATTTGAATGTAGGTCCGACACTATGACGAGAGCTTGGGGGTACACAAAAACACACTGAGACACACACACACACACACACATACAGATAATGTGTAGAGAAATTTACTTGTAGTCTGTCACTCGCTGCTCCTTTACCCCAAGGGGTTGTGTGTGTGTGTGTGTGTGTGGTGGTATGCCAACTGTACCAGCTTACAAACACACCCTCATCTACACATCCATTCATACACACACACACACACACACACACACACACACACACTCAAAAATCTCTGGCCCCGATACAGCTGTGTAGAGCACTCAGCAAGACATCAGCTCAAGCCTTGGGGCACGGCACTAAAAAATATCGCTCAAACACACTTTTTCTCGTACACGTTCACTTAAAGATCACACAGTTTTATGTGCGCACACACAGCTACAGTATATATTTTGTAGACCCACAGCAGAGAGCGATGGTGTGATGTTGGAAGAGAGGATGTGATAAAAGCTGGGCTTGGTGAACAGGAACACACCAGGCAGAGGCTCATGAGAGGGGGCAATGGAGAGAGAGTTAGCGAGGGGGCAGGTGGCAGGTGGCAGAGGAGATTGCTTGTTTTGAAGCCCCAAATGTCACCTTTTTTTCCCCTTCAATTATTTACCTCGGTCTGTCGCTTCAGTTTTTCCTCTCCTGTAGAATAATAGGCCAATTAAAGGCTGTGATCGCCACAGTGAGTGACGTGAAGACATCCTTAGATAGAGGCTGTCCGCACCATCACCCTGTCTGCTGGACCGTACTCATGCAGAACGGTTCCTAGCTGCAATGACTAGTGGCATGCTTAAGTTCCGATGCAGTGATATTGGATATTTCTCACTAGATTTTGTGTTGTTTTTAAGTGTATGACTGTTATTGGGTAGTTGACAGTGCTGGTATTGCCCTGCAGTGTGACTTGCAAATCATCTAAAACTACTTATAACAAAATGTTTAAGTCTTATATAATATATATAAACTCTTTAATTAAAAGTGCAAAAAGATTTGGCCATTAAAATGGTGAAAAACTATAAACTGTGAAATAGTGAGCAGTCACAGCACCTAAATATTATGAGAACTTTTTAGTGCCATGTTAAAATAATAATAAAAATATGTGATTTTGAGAATAAAGTTGTAATGCTTAAAGAATAATTACACCTTTTATGAGCAAAAAGTCATAACATTTAGAGGATAAAGTCACTATCAAACATTTTAGAAGAATGTTCCATTTGTGACTTTATTACATGTCAAATAGTCAAATATTACATGTGACTTATGATCTTTATTAAAGCAGCACTCTGTATTAAATACCAGTTAAACTTTATTAACATCATATTTACAGAAGTGCACATACTGTACAGTGGAAGTCTATGGGGCAGCTGTTGTTTGTTGTCACATAGACCTCCATTATAACTGCATAACTGTAAATATATTGTTTACAGCTGATGTTGGTACTTAACCCAGAATAATTATTTAATGTGCTGATCAGTTCACATTAGATTTTTAAATAAAAACTAACAAGGATTATGGGTGTATCGCTCAGGGTAATGAGCTTTCTCTGGTCTAAGAAGCATCTTAGAAGTTGCGCAACTGCTGCATTATGATTAGTAGTGGCAGGATAAAGACGAGTAATGTTATACGAGGTGCTTAAGGAGAAGTTT
Source organism: Sinocyclocheilus grahami (assembly GCF_001515645.1). NCBI lineage: Eukaryota > Metazoa > Chordata > Actinopteri > Cypriniformes > Cyprinidae > Sinocyclocheilus > Sinocyclocheilus grahami. The sequence continues at coordinate 242,502 of NW_015506347.1, read as the reverse complement.
GCGGTGCAAGGATAGCTTGTGGAGATGTTGAGAGGCAGTGACTATGGGGGATTGCACTGTAGTCTGGATGGATGTGATGCAAGAGACAAATGGATCCACATCCAAGGAGGAAGAGTAAGAGAGATGTAGTCAGATATATAAAGAGCAAAATGAATGAGTACAATTTACTCTTAAAGAGTAAATGCTTTTATTGTTCTCATTTGTAAGTCGCTTTGGATAAAAGCCTCTGCTAAATGATTAAATGTAAATGTAAATATTAGGGATGTGCCGATACGAGTATCGGTACCGAACGGTATATGGGGCAAATTCCAAATGGAAGTGATCATTCCTATCTCCTTGGAGTGAGCAGGGCACGTGCGTGCCACTATGTAGTTGTTTGGAATGCACTTGGCAAAGCGAGCGATGTAATTTCCTCATTATCTTCAGCTGGCATGTTCCTGTGACAACGCAGCACGGTGTCCGTCAGCAGATTCGCTTAAAAAAACGCATTAAAAAAAATATATACATTTTATATTTTAAAAAGTTTTATATATATTCGTTTTTATATATTATATAGCATATTTTAAAAACTTTTTAAAATATAAAATGTATGTTTATTTGCAACAGTTATGCTAACAACAATAAAAAAGACATTTATGACAGTAAAACAGCAACATCTTCTGACGGACACCGTGCTGCGTTGTCACGGGAACATGCCAGCTGAAGATAATGAGGAAATTACGTCGCTCGCTTTGCCAAGTGCATTCCAAAAAACTACATAATGGCACGCACGTGCCCTGCTCACTCCAAAGTCCCAACTCCAAGGGCATAGGGATGATCACTTCCATTTAGAATTTGCCCCGTGAACCATTCAGTACCGATAATCGTATCGGCACATCCCTAGTAAATATGGTGTGAAAAGTATACCTTTTGGTTTGTTTATCTGCAGAGTATGAGCTAAAGCTGAGAGTATTTTTAAAATACCGCAAATTATCTTGTAATATATACTTGAGATGCACAATTGTATAATATATTGAGTGGATTCCATTCAAAAGTGTGTATCATTATGCCATACTTTTAGAAGAAAGCACTTGAATTAAACATTTTAATTTGAATTCTGAATGTTGCCTTGAAATTCTGGCATATACTGTAGATTCTTATACTGTAGCAAGCAAAACTTTTGCGTAAATTTTGTCTTTAATCCAGGCTTATTTTTGTACTTCAGTAAATAAATGAATAAATAATAACAACGTAATAAATAAATAAATCCAGCTACTGGAATATGTTCCACCACCCCATGGTAAGAGATGTTTTTGTAGCGGCTTAAAAGTATGTGGATGAATCTTAACCAGCATCAGTTTGATAAATATTAGAAACTGCTTGTGTAAGAAACATGGGAGGAACAAAATCCAATGGCAAGCAATCCAGCTGCCAAAATCCTTTCCCCCACCCCATGCAGAGACATGTTGATGCAGTGGCTTAAAAGTTGTTGATTCTGTTTTGTAGGGGGATGAATCCTGACCAGGTTTAATAGATATTAGAGTCTCCTTTTACAAGAAACATGGAGGAAATCATGAAATCTGATGATGAAAAAATTATTTAGGTTTACGCTTTACAAACACGCACCAAAAAACAATGGTAATAAAATGAAATTGTTAAAAGTATTAATAATAATTATTAATATTTGTTATTATGAATAATTAATTATTGTAAGTTGTAAGTTGTAAGTCTTATTATCTTACACAACCTTGCTTCTCAATTAAATTTATCTTGCTTTAAGGATGTTTAGATATTTTCTTGGGAAAACACTGATTTAGAAAAAATCTAAAAAAAATCCATAATACAGACATGCATAAGATGCTGCACATTTCCACATGTTTTTAACTTATTTATACTTAGTATTCTTAGTGCAGTTAGACAAATTACACTCATATGAAGTCCACCTCTAGTCCATATAATGGCAGTGGATAGTGAGCAGCACCAAGCTTTAGAAAAAGATATACAATTGGTTTTGGTGAAAAACAATACAAATATAATGTATTATTTAACAAAAATCCTGACCTTGGCTGTTGGTCTTCTGTGCATGACTGTGCATTCATGAAACTCAATTAGCACAGCAGTTTACTCCGACTGTTGTGATAGACAGCATGTGTCGCATGGGACCATTTGTTGATGCTTTTGTTTTTTTTTAAGCTTGATGTTGGTCACTATTCACTGCCATTATAAGGATGAGCGCAAACAGGACATTTTTTTAAGTCTCCTTTTGTTGTTCCAAAAATAAAGTATGGTATATGGCCATGGAACAACACCAGGGTGAGTAATGGGTGAACTACCCCTTCAACTAAAAAATAAGACAAAAATACTCATTAAGAACAGGATTGCAATGCAGATAACATAAGTAACATACCTTCTCCGGTCTAAAGCTTTTAGCCCCTCCTCTCTGTCTTTGTCTTTCCATCTCTCTTTTATTTCCTCTCTTGTTCTCTCATCCTGGCCTTTAGTTACAGAGCTGCTTTGATTCCAAGACTTTTAATCATCAGTGAATCTGGAGCACACGGCATTTCAGCCCTGATCCATCCTTCCATATATCCTCCTTTCTCACTCTTTATTTCTCTCATCTCTTCACTTCTTAAGTCCAGTACAGTTAAGATGCGGACCTGCCACTGGAGTAGATACATGCTCTTCCTCTCACCTACAAAGGCTGACAGCCGAAATGGGTCTGTTTTAGGCAATGATCCCTGCGTGGAAGCAAGTCAGTGTCATATGTCTGAGAAGAGTATACAGGGGCATGTTTGGAGCAATCTGCGCTCTTTTAGAGTCTCCTGGGCACAGCGCTGACGTGTCCCCAACACCCTTTGAATTATGGGTCGTGTTTGAAGTGTCAAGCCAGATCCCTGACATCGAATGATTAATATAAACCTTCACACACAAACCTCTCCTCCCTCACACACACACACATTCTCATATTTCTCATTCTTTGAAGTCGGTACTGAGAGGTGGTGGGTGATTTTTAGGGCAAGTGTTGAACCAGTCTGATCTCCTCAGGCTCGAATGGTCTATGAAAGCCATGGACTGAAGTCGTCCCATCTACCTTCCACGTCAGCGATTGTAGCATGAAAGTGGGTTTTTTTGCACCTTAACAAGTGAATGCGGTGGGTGTCCGTCTCAGTCAAACTGCCTAAACTCTGACCCCCTACTTGGAGGACGTTGTTGCAGACAAACCCGACCTCGCTTGGCCCCGTCTTCTGCAGTTTTCCTAACAAAGATGCTTGCTCAACAGGGCTCGGATCCAATAATGAATACTAATGTTGATATCATTATATGCTGGATGCCATATTCTGTCTGCGCTCGACAGCAGGGTGAGTAATGCGCATCGTAGCTTAACTCCTGCATTCATTACCATGTGATCAGCCTCTGTCCCCACCCATGCAATGTGTTAGGTAGTCTTTGATGTATTCTGATCCATTTCTTAATTAGGGGTCCCCCCTCTTCCATCCATCCATGCAAACTCGGTCAAGTCCAAACACCCCAGTGGGCTTTAATAATTAATGTGGCTGTTTACGTGCCGATCTTTTGTGTCTGCTTCCTTTGATAGTAAAGCCTTTGATGAGTAGATGACGCTTTCTGGTTCTCAAACTGACTTTTCCTTCTTCTATCTGTCTCTCTCACATCATCTCTTTTTCTTGAGGAGTGTATTTATATAACTACGTTTTTCTGACCTGTTATTAAGTTTTGAGGTGCACTCTCTAAAATGTCATCTTATGATCTATGGTTGTGTTAAATCTGACAAAGCATCAAGAACTTCCTTTAAACAAAATGCCCAAACTTCAACTTTCAACCCCAGCCGTCATCAAACCCTATACGAATACCTGCCATCAAAGCCTATATGAAGTCTTTATTAAAGAGAAATCTGGGATCTCATCTCTCTGTTTCTTCTTCTTGGTGGGGTGCCATTAGTAATACATTGGAGGGAGGCCTTGAAGAATCGAAAGCGACAGGGCACAAAAAGAATAGATGAGTGAAGGAGGATGATGAAAACAGGGGGCCTAGGTTGTTGGGGCTGCACTGAATCAGAGGAAACAGGAATCTTTTGAGTTGAATTGAAGAGAGAATTTGAGAATATACATAGTAGATCAGACAAAGAGCATCTTGAGATGAGTAGAAGAATGTTGGAGAGGAAAAAACGGCAGTAAGATGGAAATTGATTGATGTTTAGATCAGTAGTTCTCAACCTTTTTGACTTAAAGGCCCGCACTGTCTACTACAGCATTCAAATGAACCCTGTATAATATAACATTAATATAAATTATTTTTTATAATAACATATTGATTTAAATTATTTTAATTCATTCTGCAGTCCCCTAGTGGGCCTTGGCCCCCTTGGTTGAAATCCACTGGTTTAGATCATGAGGAAGGGTGAGATTGGTGTGAGGGGTGTGATAAAGGCCTAAATGAAGTATGCTAATGAAGAATTTAAATTATGAATTAGATTACAAGGTTTCTCCAGACCTGACCATGCTATTTCACACACTTACACACTCGCTCTCAAAATATAGGACAATCCTTCTTTTTATGTTTCTGTAATCCTCAGACATCACACAAATCCTTATTTCTTCCTCTCTGCACCTACTCATCTGTCTGTAACGCTGGTCGCCTGCACTTCAACAAACATGTGAAATCCATAAACGACAGCACCTGTAGAAGCGGCCAGTGTACACCGTTTCTCCATAATTTTGTTATTGACTGAATCATTATTAAAATCCTTTGTGATGTTTCTTAGCTCTGTAAAGCAGTGGTCTCAAAATCAATTCATGGAGGGCCACAGCTCTGCAGAGTTCAGCTCCAACTCACACCTGCTTGGAAGTTTCTAATAATTCTGAAGGACTTGATTAGCTGTATCAGGTCGGTTTGATCAGGGTTGGAGCTGTGGCCCTTCAGGAATTGAGTTTGAGACTGTAAAGCCTGATATATGAAATTATAGTCAGGAAATCTATTTTTTAAAATGGAATGGAAAGGTTTGTTGAACCTTTAGATTTACAAAAATGTTTTTTTGAGTATCAAGCTTTTACAGCTCATATAGTATGTTATAGGAGCTCATTCTCAAGGAGGAAAAAACACCTACAGTACATTTTAGGCCCAAACTGAGCAAAAGTATGCAATTTGGTGCAGTTGCAGATATTAATATAGCCCAAAGGTAAGATAAAGTTATTGTAATGTAGTTCAGTGAGATCTTTATAACATTATAGGAGACTACTTACATAAAATTCATATATATCAGTTGTCACTTTATATCTCCCAATAATATGGTATTTCAATTTAGATGATATTTAAGTTAGGTGATATTTAAATGATTTGTTTATTGTCAAAGCTCTTTAGTTTTTATTGTTGGGGCAAAACATAATGCAATACAATGATGATGGAGAGATGTACAAATGAATGTTCTACAAAAGCCTGATGTATCTGATGTATGTCACGGAATGTGGCTAATCAGAGCTCATAATGACAAAATAACAAACAAAACTTTAATCTTTAATTAAACGTCTTTAGTCTTTAGTCCAACGTACACAAGAAATAGGGTTTGGGTTTGCAACACATCCCAAACACGACATTCAGACAAGACACTGAACTCAGGAAACATCTGACTATAAATACTAAAAGGCTAATTAATAGACAACAGGTGAACTGAATACGATAATCACATGCGCACACTGGGAAACTAGGTCAAAACAGAAATGAAGACAAAAATCAATACTTAGAACATATATGTGACAATGTAAAACTGCATACTGACATTTTAACATGATTTTTCTAAAAACTTGTGTATGCATAATAAATCTAAGTTGTTTAGTCCAGTAAGCGTTCATCTTAAAATATTACTAATAATATAAAAGTTATTCTTACTTTTACTTTATAAAAATCAGTACAATTTTCACAGCAAAAAGCCACATGTACCATGACCTAAAGGGGACTTTTACTTGTTAAAAAATGATAAACTATCAATCAATCAACAGAAGGCATGTAGAAGATTGTGTACAACAGGTTTTTCAGTGACGTATTAATCATGTTATATCTTAAGAGAACTTAGAAATTTGCATTTCAAATATGATACAGCAGGCTTTATACTGTAGAATAAAAATACATTTGTGCTGCGTAATTCACATTTCAACAAACAAGAGCCCAGTTGTGCTGTAGTATTATCTTTATCTTTATGAGTAAAGAGTTCAGAAGACAAAATGCTTTAATGTTAAAGTTCCTAAGAAACTGCTTGATGACAGTGTTGGGGGTAACGCATTACAAGTAACGCGAGTTACGTAATCAGATTACTTTTTTCAAGTAACTAGTAAAGTAACGCATTACTTTTTAATTTACAAGAGAATATCGGAGTTACTTTTTCAAATAAGTAACGCAAGTTACTTTTTTTTTCCAATTTATTGATTGACAGTTCTCCTGTCCCCATGTTGAGAAATCAGAAGATGTTACTGTAGTTCTAAAATAAATATGAATATGCATTAATTCATCTCACTCACAAAAAAAACACAGATTCAGTATTCCTCAAAATTAATACAAATAATGCAACTCAGAATATGACGCAAACCTGCAATAATTAAATGTTAAACAACACAAATATCCTTTATGTATTTAATCCCATTCTATTAACCAATGTCTTTGCTTCTGACCTTCGATGATCCAGTTCAACCGTACTAATAAGCAAGAATTACTCTAGACAAACATTTGTGTGTCTTTGTTTATTGCTGAAGTGTGTTGAAATTTCTTCTTCTGCATTCTACTGTACGGACGTAAAGTTACTTTCCCTTCAGCCTGAGGCTTATTCAGTTCACTTTTGGTGTGAAAAGGCTTTTATATTTGCCAAAAATAGAACGTTTTTATTTTAAAAACAAACAAGCAAGCCCTGTCCAGATGTAAAAAGTAACGCAAAAGTAACGTAACGCATTGCTTTCCATAAAAAGTAACTAAGTAACATAATTAGTTACTTTTTCATGGAGTAACGCAATATTGTAATGCATTACTTTTAAAAGTAACTTTCCCCAACATTGTTATATAATGTCTACTGTCCTTTTAGGTTCAGTTGAACAGGCTGTTCTCCAGAGAAACCTAAACCATAATTTCTTTGAACATTGTCTTGCACTTTCTACTTAATCTTGCACTTTATTTATTGAGCTTTCATCCTCTCTTTTGTCTCTCAGGTTTTGGCAACATGGCGGCTGTACCTCATGGCCCCCAAGATACCAACCAAGGTACTGTAAGCATTTACGCACCACCTGTCTGCTTCGTCTCAAAGCACTGCAGTAATCTGGTTTAGCATGACTTATGTAGCAAGATGCTCATTTTCTCCTCAGGTGGAACAAACGTTCAACTTCCTGGAGATTCGGGCAATGAACACCCACCCGGATAATCAAGTAGGAAAAAGCATTTACAGGGCTCCAGTGTTTTAGCTTTTGTGGCCAGATTTTTCTTTCACTTGTTCTCTCCATCTTTTTGCTTCACTAAAGCGTGTTCTTTACTTCACAGGTTGTCATAGAAACAGACAAGTCCACATATTCCCTGAGGCTGCAGTCTAATGACCACCTGGATCAGCTGATTAGCCACATCAACTTTGCTCTCTCTCGGATCTTCAACAACTCCATCTATACGTAAGCATCCCAAGAACCCCATAGGTTTACTGTGGTCCCGCATAGCATGACTTTGACTGAACAGCATAATGGTACACATTGTAGCTTATTCTGGTGAAGAACTGCCCACTCAGACAGGAGTAAACTGTCTGACTGACACAAAAAGCAACCAATCACAATTTGCTTTGTATTTGCATTGCATTTAGGGGCAGGTTTGTTTAAAATAGATTATATCACAATAATAGGCTGCTGTTGAAAGAATTACTGAATTAATTGTGTAGCAGTTTTTGAGTAGAGACGTTTAAATTCCAAATAAGTACTTTTATTATATTATATTATATTATATTATTATACAGACATAAAACAAGCAACAATACAAGCTCACAAGGTCTAATGTTTGCAATACAATTTTTTAAAACTCTTTAACAATAACAGACTCTTTACTTTTGTTAAGAAACCTCACATAATATGCATAAAATTCCAATACTCCCATTTATAAGTACATGATATGATGAAATCTTTGGTAAATGAATAGTTCACCCAAAAATGATTACTCACCCTCCACTTGTTCCAAACCTGTGCGAGTTTCTTTCTTCTGCTGCACACAACAAGATATTTTGAATAATGTGGGTAACCAAACAGTTGATGGTAGCCACTGACTTTTCCACACTATGGAAGTCTATGGCTACCGTCAACTGTTTGGTTACCACCATTCTTAAAATATCTTTTTTTGTGTGTGTTCAAAAGCTGAAAGAAATTCATATAGGTTTGGAACAACTAGGTGAACTGTTTAAGTTCACAAAGTGCTGCCAAAGTTTGCTATATTATTTATACATTGCAAAGTGAAATATGGATATCTAGCTAACTAATGCGTAATATTTTTTAATTAACCTGGAATAGTTTTTTTTCATTAATTTCAGTTTCTCCATTAAAGCAAATCTTTGTTCACAGTTGGACTAAAAAAGAAACCTATGTGCCCTTATTTTTGGAAATTGTATTACAAAACAGCCAATCAATGCAATATGCTGCAATATGCCTCGGACGGTCAGCAAATATGATGTCTAAGGCAGAGACTAGCGCTGTTGCAGTCTATATGTGCTTATACCATCTGAACAGAGATGCAAATCTGATTTCTGTCGCCTTTGCACTGTATCTCATAGTGCTAATGTAGTTTTTTGGAGAATCCATAATGCTGCCTATAGGAGTCGGTATCTGCTAGAGCAGCAGGGGTGTGAGGTACTGCTGAGCAGTTAATTGAGAGATTTTCTCATATTCAGACAGGAGGAGATTAGTGCAATGCATAATAGCGCGCTTTTTCTGTCTCATTGTTCAACTCTCTCGCTCTCTTTCCTGTTTCAGCTCTTTGGCCAGGTGTTCACATGCTGGGTCAGAATAACTGAGATTCTGATGCATTGTGAATCCCCCTCTACCCCCTCCCTCTTCTTTTTCAGCCCCTCCATCTTTCACGCAGATGGAGATGTTACTGATGGAAATCTGAAATTTTCTCCCAGCTCTGAGAGTTCGGTGGAGACGCAAAGGGCATGTGGTGAGAGAAATATAAGTACATATAGTTCATGCATCCCCACAGTCTCATAAATATTTTTTTTATACACCAGATATTAATCTCTCTAATCTCTTTACCTCCCCTCACACCTCTGTCATCGTCTTATAGAATATTTTCAATGTATGCACATAATTTATGCCATGAACTCGGTTTTGGTGTGCTTTGCTATGACAAATTATATAACAATATTTGTTTTGCCACAGCAGCTGCAGCTGTAGACAGTGAAGGACAGAATAAATACACTGTGCCAAATACATAAATTAAGAAAACAACAAAAAGAATAATACAAAAGATCAAGTAAAAATGATAAAAGTAAAATAAAATCATAATAGCAACCAGTGATAGTGAGTATAAGATAGACTATGCAAATTAGTCTGTGCCCTTCATATGGTGACAGGGAGAGATGCAGTGTGCTAATGCACAGTAGTCTTTGTGTTTGACTTGTTTCATATGTTTAAAGATGAGAAACAAATCAGTCTTGTTTCACAGTCTTGGTGTCATAGGAGAACACTTTAAATCTCTTTTTGTTTTTTGAAGACAGCACATAAATATCCCTACTTCCTGGCAGATATTATTAAAATAGTGTCATATTGACTGTGGTCCACGTGTTAGCCAATCAAAAAACTATCCAATCAAAAACATCTAGCTCTCTCCTAACTACCTGATGATCTGAATCTAATCTGGATCTGTGTTAAATAAGGAAGACATCCAAAATGTGCAGATTAGTGGGTCCCCAACATTAGAGTTGAGAACTACTGTTGTAAATTGTTATTGCAACAAGAGTCTTAAAGGAATAGTTCACCCAAAAATGATAATTTGCTGACAATTTACTCACCCTCAGGCCATCCAAGATGTAGATGAGTTTGTTTCTTCGTTGGAGCAGAAATGGAGAAATGTAGCATTACATCACTTGCTCACCAATGGATCCTCTGCAGTGAATGTGTGCCGTCAGAATGAGAGTCCAAACAGCTAATAAAAGCATCACAAAAACCCACATAATTGACACTGCTCCAGTTCATCAGTTAACTGTAATAAACAAACCCACATAAACAGTCCAAAACAGTTCTAAACAAATATGTTGGTGGATTTTTGATGTGAGAAGACAACAGGGGATTAACTTTTACACTGGAGGAAGTATGGAATATGGACTGGTATTTTGGCCAGAAGTTGAAAAGTTGTGTCGATTACTTCTGGATTATTGTGATGTTTTTATCAGCTGTTTGGACTCTCATTCTGGTGGCACCCATTCACTGCAGGGGATCCATTGGTGAGCGAGTGATGTCAATTTCTCCAATTATAACTGGTTCAGATGAAGAAGCAAACTCATCTATATCTTGGTTAGCCTGAGGTCATTTTTGGAAGAACTATTCCTTTAAAATCCACAAGTAACTTTATATTCTTTAATTTTTAGAAATAAATGTATTTACTAGTATTTTAAAGAAACCAGAAATACTGTATATATGGTATAGCCAACTCAAGAACAGTGTCGTGTGCAGCGAAAATAGATCTTGATAAGAAGAGAGTTCTTGGCTTTAAGTGCTCTAAAATCATTGAAAAACGTTTGTGTATGAGTGTAGGTAGGACAGTTTTTGATTGTTAGGCACATAATCACCCTTTCTCTTTCTCCCATATCAGGGGGCTTTTCTGAGACATATGCAGCTCTGTGTGATTACAATGGGATCACCTGTAAAGAGGAAGTGCAGTGGGTAAGAGCTTCCTATTGACCACAAAAATATCCTCAGCAAGTGAAGAGCCCAATTTCTGTATGTCACTGCTTTTATTGCACTCTAAATGTGTTTTCTTCCTCTTTTTGAGTCTCTCTCTCTCTTCCTGTCTTTTGCTCTTTCAGGATGTGGATACCATCTATCATTCGCAGGACAACAGGGAGTTTAGCCTGTTGGACTTCAGTCACCTGGAAAGCGGGTAGCCACAAATTTACATCTCATCTGTACATATCTGTTCTGTATCTGCAACCTCTAATTGCTAGCCTTCAGTTCCATTGCTATCGCTACATCCCACAGATTGGTGGTTTAAAAGCTTCTTCATTTTGGACACATTAATCTAATGATAGCTCTTTGCTTCATTGCTTCATATTGACAGGGATTTGAATGATAATTGACACAGGCAATCTGATGTCAGCCTGCTTTTAATGTGTGCTGAACTGCCACAGTAATAATATATTTCGCCTCTTTCCTGTGGCGTCCCTGCTGACTTCCTGCCCGGTTTGAGTCATGCTGTGTCTTTTTACATCCGTCCAATGGGTGTCAGGTTCCTTAACTGATTCCAGATCAGATTCTGTATTTTCTGCTGATGTTGGTTTGTGTTTGAAGTGTGAAGGCTGGTTCTTAACTCTCTTCCTGTTGAAACAGGATTACATGTATATACAGAATATGAGCTGTGAAAATTGACGTCAACTCTGCATACTCAGCTACACAACCCTGCCACACTCAGCTACACAACCCAGCCACCTTTAACACATAAAAAAGGAAATGCACTTAAAATTTATACTCTGACTCTGAGAAATGATACGGTTCATTGAGCACTTTGCTCAAGGCAAGTTCCAGTTATCTGCAGAATTTTTTTTTTCAGCAGTCACATGATGAAACTTTTGGGAGTGCGGCCACTTAAAGATCATTTTTGAATTTTAAAAAGAGCTTTTGCCTGACAAGACAAAGTGCTTGTCATTTTAGATATACCGTTTTGAGCGGTTTTATTGAGTCTCTTTCAGACGATTGGTGTAATTGTAGCAAAGGCTTTTGAGTTCAATCATTGACCACATTAACATGCAAGTGAAAATTCTGATTGGAATTTGAACAACAGTGAACTGCGGTCAGATGAGATGTTGTCAGGCCATATGTTAGTAAAAACTAATGTTCCTGTCCAGTCTTCCATTATACTGTGCTCGTAGCACGTGCTCTTTAATTGCACACACATATGCAGAGCATTGTATATAATTCCAAATTAAACCGCAAATGAAACTACAGAGCATGCAATGTCGTAGTTATGTCATCAGTTAAGTCATGAAGTTACCAAAAAGGCGATTAAAGCTGCCTTAAAACTGTGCATGTATGCAAGTATTTGTTATATATGAGTCACAATTAAGAACATGTCTCTGAAATGCAGTGGTTTTCAAAACTGTCCTGGTCTGGAGCACATCAGCACGGTCTCCCTCATCTTACACACCCGATTCAACTCGTCAGCTCATTAGTAGAGACTTTAAGACCTGAAGTGGGTCAGAAAAGGTAAAGCGTTGTGAGAAAATACATTGCGTGTCAGATCTGCATCATGTTCAGCAGCGGCAGCTCTTAAAGCAGCCTATATAACCTAATAACCCAGCTGCTGTGATGTCTGTTAATCAAGAAACAAAAGAAAAAAGAGCTTTAAGGATTCATCTATATTTAATTTAGAATTTAGTGTTTGATAACTTTATTAAATTTCTATATATTTCCTACTTGCTGAAGGGCACAGGTTGCTAAATATGACATTTATTATAATGGGTTTATGTGAAGTTTGTTTTAAGTTCACTTAAATTAGAATTTGCTATTTTTTTTAAGTCTTAATAAATGTTAAAATGAATAGCTCTCAATTATACTGTAATGTTGAATGGCTATAGGTAATGGTTAAATATTAGGGGGGGGGATCAGTGATACTCGCCTTCAGTCACAAAAAAGATGCCATTGAACAAATATTAAAAATATACTGTCTTTATGTTGTTTCTAATTTGAAGATTGAATGTGAAATTATTGCAATATAAAAGTATATTTAAAAACGTTAATGTTAGGTGTGATTAATCACGACTGAAGTAACTGTGTAGCAGTTTTTGAGTAGAGACGTTTAAATTCCAAATAAGTACTTTTATTATATTATATTATATGTACTGTAGCAGGTCATTAGCTGGTGCAAGTAGGTTATTAGTTGGATCACCAACTACAATGTACCGAAAACCAGCGTGACCACATTAAACTGCCATGACCATCTGGTACTGAGCTGGTTTGTTGCTGTTACAAGATATTCTTCCAGCTTGCACCAGCTAATGACCATCTTGGATTAGCTAATGACTAGCTCAGACTAGATAGATACCAGCAACCATATTCCATATGCCATCTTGAGTTGGATTTTCCAACAGGGAGAATATAGTCTTTCATCAGAAAATGATGTTCATGTAAGTGTGGTCACTGGCATATCTCTATACAGGAAGGGTAGAGTTTCAAGAACAAGTATTTACAAAAGAAGAATGTTTTAGACAGTGAATCAGCAAATAAGCCTTGATAATGCGGAGCATTTCAACTGCTGTTCTTTTGTTTCTCACTGTTTCACCAATGGGCACACTTAGACTAATATCTAGATCAAGGCTGTCCAAACTCGGTCCTGGAGGGCCGGTGTCCTGCAGAGTTTAGCTCCAACTTGCCTCAACACACCTGACTAGAAAGTTTCTATGCCTAGTAAGAGCTTGATTAGGGTTGGAGCTAAACTCTGCAGGACACCGGCCCTCCAGGACAGAGTTTGGACAGCCCTGATCTAGATGCTGTATCTGACTTGAGGATGTTATGTCATTGATTTTTAAGCATTTGTTCCATTAGAACATCTAGAGGGAGAGAGATGAGCGGGTGAAGTAGAGAAACTCATTTAGAAGGAGAGAACTGAGTACACTGCCTACAGTCTCACTACAGCGTCCAAACAGAGGAATGACGAAGCTGCAAATGAGAACACAGCCATCAGCCGTACTCAACAGGAGAAACCCTTTTGCATTTCTTTCCCTCGCCTTCTTTTTCTCCATTCTCCATCTGAGTGCAGTAAGATCCACTCTGGCAATAGGTAAAAAGGTTTTAGGCTCAGGGCCAGCTTTAAAAGCTGTATCATAGACACATTGCGCTGAGTAATTCACTGACCTGGCACCAGTTTTCCCATCGATCCACACTGTCCCCGTCCCTTCCTCTCCTGGCTTTCCTCTCAGGGAGCATTTATTGCTGAATCTATCATTTTTCTTGAATAATAACATCTCTATTATAGTCTTGAGGAGAGCTTGCAATCTTATGAGGGCTTGCATGAGAAAAGTGAGAACGCCTCTGGTTGTTGCAGCACTTCACTGAGACAATTTGTTTAGATTTTTTTCTCTTCTGTTTCTCTTTTTGTCACAGGGACCTTGCGGTGATTGTGGCGGCCATGGCGTATAACTCATGGTTCACCAAACTTTATTGCAAAGACTTGCGCATTGTAAATATCTTTTATGACCTTCTCAACAAGTTCTGTTTTGTTTTTGTTTGTTTCACTTACAAAAATAGTACTGTGGTATTATCAGGGTTGTATCTACATGCTGCTTTGAAAACTAATTTGATCGTAATGCAATCATAAGCTTTCTCAAGAATCATCTCTTATTATTTTCAATGTTTTTGCAGCATTTTGTTTGAAGTTTGAAGTAAGATTTTTAAAAAGAATAAATGAATGCTTTTATTCGGCAAGTATGCATTAAATTGATCAAAATTGATCATTTATTTTAAATAAATGCCGTTCTTTTTAAACTCTTTTCATTAAAGAATGTATGACATTTTGCACAAAAATATTGAACAGCAAAAACGTTTTTCAACATTGATAATATTAAGAACCGTTATTAATAATTGAGCACCAGTAACTGCGCACCAAATCAGCATATTAGAATGATTTCTGAAGGATTATGTGACACTGAAAACTGAAGTAATGGCTGCTGAAAATGCAATTTTGCCATCACGGGAATAAATTACATTTTTATATGTATTAAATAGAAAACAGTTATTATAAATTGTGTTAATATTTCACAATAGTACTGTTTTTACTGTATTTTTGATCAAATCAGCCTATCCCATACCTTTGACCGTTAGTATATATAAAAATAGATCGTCATGTCTGAAATCTGTGATTACAGTCATTATGGAGAATCTTCTTGAAGAATCGAATTCTAGTGCTTTTCTCTTTTTTTTCTCACACAGAGTTCAGAGGTCGTAGAACAGATTCTGCACACTGTCAGTAAATCCAGCAGTCTGGAGGAGCTCACGCTAGAAAACGTTGGCCTTAAAGCGTGAGTTATAAATCTCTCTATTGCTCTCTTTCTGTTATTCATCTCTCTGACTACTTTACTCTCTTTCTTTTCATCTAAAAGTTAGTTTCTTGTTCTGTCACTGTCATTTTTCCCTTTATGCCGTTCCCAGTCTTATTCCCCTGTCACATCTTTGCCTCCATATTTAATCGCTGTCCAAGGGTGCAGTGCTTTGTATTGCGGTTCCGTTTCTACTCACTTTCTTTCTGTCATTTAGAGATTTCCCACAGAAAATGGCCACTGCCCTGTCAGAAAACCCAGCATCAGTCATACACTCCATTAACTTGGCCCACAATACATTGGACAACCAAGGTACATGCATCAAAGTCTCTCTTTTTCTACTATACCTCTCTCTTCCCCTCCTCTCTGTCTATTTATCTGCCTTTGTCTGTTTTTACACTTTCTGTATCAGCATGTGCATCTGCTATTTCTGTCTCTGAGTGGGTGTTTTTTTTCTTTCTTGTCTCTGCTTTGCTGACTTATTGTGTTGCATCTGTTGCTGATTTGAAAATGGGTTCTTTTAGAAAGTGCTTTTCTAATGTGTGTGTTTTTATGTAATTTTGTATGTAGTGTACAGTGTTTAGGGGGGCAAGTATTAGTAACACTACCATTTATTTTTTACATTTATAAATAGTGTAAAAATAGAAGTACATTTGAGTCGACCAGTAGTGCCCTATGAAGTGAACTTCACAGGGTATTCGGCTGTATTATATCCCATAATTTATTTATTAAATCAACATTACAGCATTTATTAAATCATCATTATAAATGGCTTTACTATCACTTAAGTATAAAAAGTCCTGGTTCTGGTATTCCCTACACTATAGGGACTAAATGTCCTCACAAGTATAGTAATACCAGTAAATTTTGACTTTGTGGGGACATTTTTTGGTCCCCATGTGGAAAAAATCTTATAAATCACACATAATAAAGAGATTTTTGAAAATCTAAAATAGCAGAAAGTTCTGTGTGAGGGGTATGTTTAGAGGTAGAGTTATAAGGGGGGTAAGGCGATAGATACAAACCATTACGTCTTTGGAATGTCCCCATAAAACATAGAAACCCAACATATGTGTGTGTCTGTCTGCTTGTCTGTGAGTGTGTGTGGTTGTGTGTTTTATTTATAAATGTATACTTCTCCTTTTAAATTGCTTTAGTATAATTAGCTACTTTTTTCTCACTAGCTTGTGGTGTTAAAGCAGCTTCCCCAAAACTGGCATGCCCTCTATATGCATCAGTGTCAGAGTTTCGGACTGCCATCATGCCTGACACATGTCATTGCTTGTCACATCACAAGTGTGCATTTGTGAACGTAACTACAACAACGTCAGTGTTTGCCTGAAGTTGTGATAATATGCTGTGTTTGAATTGGTCTATGACTGATCTAATGTGTTTATGAATGTGTATTTCCTTACAGGGGTGTCTAACCTTATCCAGCAGGTGTGTAGGCTCAGTAAAGGCTTGCGTCTACTTAACCTCTCCAAGACGTCGCTCTCTTCAAAGGGTGTGTGCAGAAGCTATGTGTCCCTGGAGGTTTAGTGCCCTCTGCTGGTTAAGTCTATAACAACTATCCCACAATTACCATTCACTAGAAGTCTGAACAAGTAGAGGCCTTCAAAGTTCATGTGAGATCATATTTCCAATTAGCCCTTGCTGGTAGATGCCATAACTACACTAACTTTCTAGAAAAATAAAAATTTCAAATATTTAAATTAATTAAAAAATAAATAAATAAATAAAAATATATATAATGCAAATATAAAACTATACATGTATACACACATATATAGTTCTGTATTTTTATACTTCTTATTATATTTATTAATATTATTATATTTTTATTGAGCACTCTATCTCAAAGATAGTTTTTGTGTGCTTAGAATAACTTAAAATACTTCAACTTAAAATATAAAATAAACTGAAATATAAACTTTTTTTACCTAGCAGATCTATCTAGCTTACTCTGTTACACAATCTCTGTGTAGCATTTCAGGCTGTAAAATAACGACTCTCGCTCCACTGATCTAGAATCAGCTTCCTGTTCTCTCTTAAATCAGTGAGATTATCGATAGATTAGTTGCATCTGACATTAGAGCTTCAGAGTCGTGACCAAAGAGCCAGTCTTCTCTTGGAGAGCCCAGACTCAATTACCAGCATCCTTGGCTGCTTCCAGGCTTTGCGAAATCTCTGGTTTTCTCTTTCAATCAAAACCGTTTTAAACCGAGTGGATAGAAGGATAGCCTTCTAACACGAGCCATGAATCAACATCCACTCAAAATAGCTCCCATCATTAATCTTTATTTTTAATCTGATTTGTGACAGCTGCAGAAGTTTTAACTTTGAATACAGAACTTAGATGAACTTGTGCCAACAGAGAATACAACTCATTTCAAATTGAGATGTTTCATTTTGGCATCTGCCACATCCGGTTGGGATTTATAGCGAACTATGAAGTAAAATCAGCATCCTATCAGCAGTAAAAACAGAATTTACACCTCAAAAAATGAACTACAGCTACCATAAAAGCAAAACCGAAGACGACTGGATCATGAAAGGTTGCAGTGGTTAACATTTTGATGAGTAAATTCCTCCTTTTAGAGAGTGCAATGGGATTTTCTTACTCCCTGGTGAGAAAGCATACTGGTTGAGTTCACTGGCAAGCTGCCACCTAACAGAGTTAGTTGAGCTGTCTTTTTGTCTCACGCTACAAAATGCATTCACTAGCATTTTCTTCATGTATTTAGAAACAAAATGAAAATCCACTCTGCTTACAGAGCATCGTGTGTATGTTGTTGTGGTTTAGTGGTCATAAACAGTGTATTTCAAAAGTATGAGACCACATTGAAAATATAGGATTCAAAATGTCATTTAAACCTGGAAATACAAAGAAATGTTAGGGATTTGAGAAAAAATGTCAATGAAGTCACTGCCCAAATATGTATATTTTTGACATTGGTTTGTACTCCTTTGTACAAACAATCAGATCCTTTTGCTTTCATTAAAGCTCAACATGTTTCTTTTGCCATTCTCAAATCTTCCTATAGAACATGATTCCTAGAGACAACCAGTTTTTTTTTTTTTAATTTCTCTCAAATTCCTATGCAAACGATTAAATTTGTAATGAAAAAAAAAGTGTATTATTTAAAACATGCAAAATAGAAGCATTTTCTCTAGTGGACTTTAAATTTCCTGTGGGATTCAGCCTTTCTTTGTCTTTCTTCCCAGGTGTCACGTCTCTTTCTCAGGCCCTGTGCTCCAGTGATGACTACTCCAACTCTCTTCTTCATCTGGACCTGAGTAAGAACCCAGGGATTCTGTCTGGAGAGGATGCAACGGTTAGAACTTGTGTTTTTCTGACTTTTACTTCTAGTATTCTTTAATTAAGCTAATTACATTCACTATAGTTAAAGTTGTGGTGTAACTGTTAGCGGAGTATTGGCAAGCAATAATCTTAAGTTTAACTGTAGCTTCCCTAGTTACAAACTACTCATAAATTAAACTGTTTAAACGTATTATTATACGCAACAATTATTTAAAAAGTAGGTACATTGGGGCCATTGTGAATTTAAATATGAAGCTATTAGTATTAAACAACATTTGAACATGTAAAAGAACCTAAAAAAAAAAAAAAGTGAAAACATTAGAATTTAAATAACACAATAACTTATATATGTGGAAAACTGTTGAACAGCAGCATTGAATATGGATATTTATATATCCATATAATTATATAATTAAATATAATTTATAATTAAATATTAATTAATAAAATATATATTTTCTATATATACTATTTATATACTTTTTACATAACAATAATTGACACAAAATATAGATTTTAGATTAGTATGATAATAGTTCCATTATAAAGCTTTGTCTTCATTGTGAACATGAGTTAGCCCCTCAAGGTTTTTTTTTCTTTGTGAGGACCAACACTTGGATGCTGAAAATAACTCACACAGAGACAGGTACACGGTCGGTCCATGTAGTTTTGCTTCCATTCTTTTTGGCTTTTTTAACCATGATGAAAAAAAAGAAAGAAAAAAAAAGAACAGTTGTATTTTTAAATGAAAACCAAAATTGAAATTAGAACCGTACACATAAAATGCTGTGCGAAGAAGTAAAATATTGACTTCTTTTCAGATTTTTGTTTGCAATTGAGGAAATTTGATTTCTGTATGAAATATTATTATTTGCTTCACTATACTAAAGAGTGTGCTTTAGATTGTCTCTGAGTGCTTCGGTTTGCTTCAGTATGCTTGAGTTTTCGATGAGCTGAGAGATAACAGGAAATCTATTTATTGTGTGTGTGTGTGTGTGTGTGTATGTATGTGCAAGACCAGTGTGAGACGAGAAATGCTATTTTATACCTAGATCCTTAGAAAACAATTTGCTTAGAAACACATCTAGGGGACATAGTTGGATACCATAAATGGACACATATGTTGAATATGCATTATGATTGGATGAGATAGAAGCATCCTGGTTTGATTAGGATATAAATACTGAGTCAGAGTGTTATTGGGGGTCGCACTCTGCAGCCATGACTGTAATGGCTGTATGACTGCCACCTTTTCTTGCAAGAAAATCAATATTTCAAATGACTTTTGTCTCGTACTTTTATTGGGAAAAGAAAAATGCCACGACAATGATTTTTTTGCACCTTTTATAAACATTTTCAAAATGCACAAATTAATATAGAAAAAATGTTGATTTTACACATTTTCTTTGGCCAAATTAGAAGTAATGCTTCTCCCCCACGTTCGATTGAGAACTAGAAACTTCAAAGCAGAGACATAATAAATGGCTATTTAAAGTATGATTTAAAAAAAAAATAGACATCCTGTCCCAACTTCATGAAGGGCGAATAGAAATGCGATGTCCAAGAGAAATGCGGTCACTATACTAACACTATACTATACATTGCTTTCAACAATTAGCCTTAAATGTCAAATCTGGGTATGGGAACTTTTATTTCATATATATATATATATATAAAATATATGTTATGTTATGAAATTATATATTGGGGTATAATTTTGACAATCTTGTGTGCTATCTGGGTCACGGGATCCGAGAGGACCATGCAAGGTCACTCAAAACACATACATCGCATTAGAGCGCTACACACGATGCTTTAATATACATATATGTTGTTTAGAAATGGTCTGTTTTAGAACAAATATATAAAAATATAATTTCTCCAGATACAGGCAGACCCCATTCCAGAATCAAATCACTGAGGGTGCTTCTGAAATTAGTGAGGGTGCTCTAGCCTTAAAGGCACAATATGTAAGATTTTTTAATTAAAATATCCAAAAACCACTAGAACAGTGTTATATATTTTGCTGACTTTGTGTACTTACATTATCCCAAATGTTTCGAAGACTGTTTAAATAAGGAATTTTAACTAGTGACACGGACTGTATCCATAGTGTCATTGTGTCGCCTGCCAATGACGTCACACACCCTCGATTTCATGGAAACACCAAAGATGCTTTAATATGTTGTGCGTTTGAATAGACCGGTGACGACCGCACAGAGTAGCATTATAACATTATAACTTTCAAAACGTATCTAGTATGATAAAACAGCGCTGCTTTTTTTTATAAGCATAATAAAAGCTCCGCTGCTTTCGAGCCGTGTGTCACGCTCGTTCAGCGGCCTCGTTTCGCTTCGATGGCTTTCAGCCTCACCCTGCTTTCTACTACGTTAATAAATCATTAGCTCATCCATGAACATGATTTCTGCCCGAGTCCCGTCGGATTGCGTCGGCTGTGGGGATGAAGACGACAACTCCCATGATTCCACACTCAGTCACGGCGTCATCAAACTACACCTTTGTCTATTTGTTTATTTTGAATACGCGCCCTCCAGCGGCGAAAATTACATATTGTGCCTTTAATGCACATCTATTTTGACATATTTTCGCCCCATCCCCTGAAAAACAAAACTTATTCAAATTCAAAATGGACTATAGCCAAGAAAGCACGCAAAGAGTGCTCCCTTTATAATAATTAAAAAGCTGTCACTCATTTCAGTTTATCGGAATCTCACAAATTTCCATTATTGTCAATGAATCTCTTTACACTGCACAGTTATTATCTTACTTACATCATGTCTGCACTTTGTTTGTTATAATGAGAGGATTTGCGAGCTTGCATCATTCAGCACTGAATAAAACTGCAGCGTTTTGAGCGGTGAGAGGATTCTGAATTAAAGCACCTCTGATTGGCCACTGCGTTCAAGAAATCAACAGATATGTCTGTGATTGGCTACATTGATCAATGCTACAAAAACACGCTGTAAATATAAATATTTGAAGCGCTCTAGAGTGCAAACGCAAATATGCACTGGAGTGTTTCACCAGTATCCTATTTTTTTTACAGCCTCAACTGAGGGTGCTCTTGCTTTCATTTGAGGGAGCTTAGCACCTCTAGCACCCCCATAGAACCATGCCTGGATACAAACAGCTGTTTAAAAATGCAAAGAATTAAATATGTAATGACTATATCATACATTGACGCCAGAGGTTTTTCATAAAGCAATGGGTTACCGGTAGCCAAGTCGGTAGCGCTAGAGGACGCTTTTAGCATATATATAGAGACGCTTAAAAAGCTATAAATTAAATGTAGCATTTATATACATTAAAAAAAACAAGCTGTATATAATTTTTATGATTTTTTATGAAATAATTTGAATAATGAAAATGAGTTTGTGTCTGCTTATTCAATAATAATAAAAAAAAAAAAAACGCATTTTCTGTATTTAATTTCTGGGTTAAAAAAGGAAAAATTTATGGATCCAAAAGTACATGGACTGAACACAATACACACATGCACATCACTATTAACAGCCTCAATACTCTTCCTCATTGTAGAATCTGTACCTGTTCCTGGCACAGCCGAACTGCCTGGTGCATTTGGACCTGTCAGGCACTGACTGTACCGTAGACTCTGTGAGTTGACAGTGTGTCTCATCCTTCTGAATTTGTTATTGCCAGACTGCTTTTTACTCACCATGATTTATGTCATTGCATCCGGGATGCGAGACAACAATTTGTCTCTGATTTCATATTGATATTTCTGTCACATTTAATGGTCCTAAATTGCAGAATTATACTAATGTTCGTCATTCTTTTGCTGCCACTCTCCTTCCCTCGCTCTCTGTTTTCCGTGTCCTATTTCCATTTCCTCTCAGTTATTTGGAGCTCTGCTGCGGGGCTGCTGTGCCGATCTCTCCTACTTGAACCTGTCCAAAAACTCCTTCTCTCACAGGTGAGCTAAACTGCCTCCCACAAGCTCTTGCATGATAATGTCACGTTTGAGCCAGCCTCACAGGTGAGCTAAACTCACATCATCACAAGTCAGTTTGACTCATTTCAGTCAGTTCCTCAGGAAGCACTTTTCTACGGCTTTTTTCTGAGTTTAAGGATAAAAAGTTGAATCCTGCTGGAAAGTACTATATGAACACGAAGCTATACCACAAACTTTAAGTGCCCACGGTGGAAAAACATTTTAAATCAGGATTTTGCCTTGTTTTTCAGTAAAAATATCAAGACATCAGATATTTATTTGAGATGCAAGTTTATTTCTAAAGATATTAAGACTTATTTTCAGATAATATATCTTTCTATTAAGTTTAGTTTTCTTATGATAAATGCAAATTACTTCTTAAGAATAAATCAAAAATAAATCAGTCAATAAAATTTAGTAAGGTTGATGCTTAAAACAGAGAATAAAAGCTGTTTTGCTTCTCAAGAAACTATATTGTGTTTTAATATTATTGTTTTTTTTAACAATGTTCAGATATATATTTTTAAATATATCTATAACCATTAAAACATTGTTACTTAAATAATGAAATAAAATAAATTTTAACTGAAATAAAATATCATAAACATTAAATTTATTTTATTTTAGTAAGTTGCCAAGACAATATTTCTCATTTTCATGATGCACTTAAATAGCTAAAACTGAAATTATATATATATATATATATATATATATATATATA